>NC_134407.1:153042910-153345024 GCF_038048845.1 Mixophyes fleayi | reverse complement strand
TTTACACACACACAGGGTTCAAATTGCAGAGACAAAGGACCATTCTGCGGCAAGTTAGTCTACAGTGCATTCAAGCACTAATCTGACCAAACCAAATGTTAAAGATCACTGATCCCGTTGGTGAATGTGCCCTCGGTACACAAAAGCATTCACAGTAAAGGCTGGGCAGTGTTTGGTTGCAAAACAACGTTACCAAAACCATGGACCATCTGGGTATGAGTCATTAAGGATTGTAAGTCCAGTTTCGTGACGTTTTTTGTGTGAAATTGCTCTGTGCATGCTCAGAAACAGACTGTACGCCAGTGAACGCAATTCATCTTCAAATTTTTTTTTTATATTAGTGTATTTTTATAAATGATTATATTATTGACAGGTGTTAATGTACTTACATTTTTTTTTCTATGCTTTCTGATTGGAGTTTATATTGCACATATACATGGTGTGCATCATGTAATGTGTTTTGTTTGTCTGTATATGGCTAGTGCCATATAGGTAGAGCGTGCTTAGACCTGTAAATTCTAGCAATGGTCAGAATTCACATATCCCAGGGTGGTAGTAGAGTGGCTAGAATTGCTGCATTACAATACCTCTGCCTTGGTTTTGATTCCCACCTGGTTGATCTCTGTGAGGTGTTTGCTTTTTGACTGTTGGAGGAAACCCATGGGAACAAGTGCAAAACATGTAAACTGGTAGGAAACGGACTGATTCAGTTGGCCCTGGTATGTGTCCCTGTGATAATGCATTTAGATTGTAAGCTCCACTGGGAAAAGGATAGATATGTACCCAAATAAATATTTGGCCAATCCCAGATTTTAAAGATTGGGAAATGTCTCTATTTTTCAGTAGTGATCAAATGTACAGTACATGCAAATAACAAAATATATACTCAGTCAGAAACAGGCGCAAAAATAGGATGAGAAAGGCTGCTCGTAGTAAAATCAAATAGGTCACACCAATAACCTATATAATATTTGAACCATCAAATAGAGATATACAAACAAGCGCCAATCTAATAGGAAGAAAAATTATCAGTACAGCTTATGAGCTTATGCGAAAAGACTGCCTTTCCAATATTCTATATTGGAACTCATATGACATTCTATTGATATTGCTGTTAGGATTGTTACTATTCATGTTTTTAGATACCCATCACGTATATGTACACATGGATATATTTCATCTATGTTTGATTTGAGATATTTTTATATATATTTTTTATTTTCATTTTTATTTTTATATGGAAGCTTGTTTTGGATTGCTTCACTTGGTCTGGATACAATAGGTATCAGTAGAGTGTTTGGCAAAGTGCTTGAGTTCACTGACTCTTTTGACTGTATTGGTTTTGTACTGATCATTTTTCTTCCTATTATATTGGCGCTTGTTTGTATATCTCTATTTGATGGTTGAAATGTACAGTACAGTTTCAAACAAACTGAATATATACTTCCCAAATCCTCCAATTAAGATGTAATACAAGTGCCACAGCGAAACAGCAGCATGTACACAAAAAAGGGGTGTAGCCACATTACACAGGGCATAAACTTGTTACAATAGGGTGTCACATCACTAGCACTAGGCCAATCCCACCCCCCCTAAAATCTTACATGCCTCGCAGTGCGCACCAGTGGCAGAAGTGTGTGGTATCTGTTTATTGCTACTCTGCGCAATGAACAGGTCATACCTTACACAAATGTCCTGACCATCAGACTAATGTGCCGATGGTCAGGACAACCAGCCAGATCCCTGAAATTAGCATTGTCCTACCCAAATCAGGACAGTTGTGATGTACATGTATTAAAAATAGGATTTCTTGCAATGATCACCATCTGCTCTTGTTCTCTGATCTTTAGAAAAGTTTATTTTTTCATTTGTTAAAGATCAATGTTTAAAATGACATTATAATGAAGTGCAGGGAGTGAGTCACAATGGAGGTTGTAGTGCACCAAGGTGAAACTAGATTGTACAGTGAGCTGTGCTTAGATGCACCTGGAAATTAGATTTCAAAGCTGGTAGCTAGCAATCATACATATAGAAAGAGGCTTGTGACCATATTAAAAGTTGCTTACTAAACAGTTATCTGATCACAAAACAAAGAATGTGAAGAAACAACATTTTGAAATCATATCACGTGAATGAGATAATCAGGGCACTTAATGATCACTTCAGGGCCCGTTATAGTAATACGCAGTTAAAAAACTAACTAGTTGCTACCTTGGAGCCAAAGTGCTGTGGATTCTATATTGTGTATAAAGCGTTGAGGTTTTACATGGATCCATGTACTACAAATATTTGATATTGCATTTTGCAAAACTCCCTCCACATGTTTTTATTAAAATCCTAGTAGTGTGTTATTAAATTAATGATCTCATATGTTATACATCACAGCTATTGCAGAAAAGAAATTCATCTTATTCCATTTTTATACTATTTGGCTAAGTAACAAGCTGCAATATCACAGATGTTTAATATAACATATGCAAAGATGTAACTACCATATTAGCAGGAAGTCCAGCCAGGGCCATCTTAACAACATTATGGGCCCCCGGGCAAAGCAGTGCACCGGGGCCCCTAGATATAGATATATAGAGATAGAGATATATAGATGTACTTGCTCAGTGACCCTTGTAGGTTTTTTTTTCAGGTTTTTTTCTTTTGCAGGATTATTTATTCTCATTAAGAGCCGTGCCTATGGGACCCCCTTGCCCGTGGGGCCCCCGGGCAGCTGCCCATCATGCCCAATGGAAAAGATGGCCCTGAGTCCAGCTGCTTCTGGGCCGCACCTGAGGGAGTCTTGTCTTCCATGCCAAAACCCCATAATGTGAGTTTTTCACTCTTGGTTGATGACATACTTGTCTACTCTTCCAAAACATCCTGGACTCTCCCAAATTTCAGTAAAGCCTCAGGGAATCCCATGAGAGTGGACTACCCTATCGGGCCTTGATGACATCATCGTCGTGCAGTGTTGACACAACCATGTCATTGAGCAGCGAGGGTCAGTTGTGATGAGGAGAGGCGGGATCCAGGAAGTCTTTCAGAAGGGAAGACCCAGAAAGTAGGCAACTACGGTTAGTACATGCATGGAGACCCTTTCAATCATTTACTATAGGGTCCACAAATGTCTAATTGCAGC
Source organism: Mixophyes fleayi (assembly GCF_038048845.1). NCBI lineage: Eukaryota > Metazoa > Chordata > Amphibia > Anura > Limnodynastidae > Mixophyes > Mixophyes fleayi. The sequence continues at coordinate 153,341,894 of NC_134407.1, read as the reverse complement.
CATGTACATACGAGTTATATGCTATAGCTTATTTGCATCATGCTATTAAACTAGAATAGAATCTATAAGTATACATTTAACATCACATCTATTCTTATTCTGCATATATGGACAATTGAACTGTACCACACTTACATTGTAAGCTGCGTGCAGTTCTCTACATGATTTTGGGAAAACTTCTCAGTCAGTCAGATCCAGTTGCTCAGGTTTTACTTTCATTTGCGGCTTGTTCCTAGTGTTTCAAGCTCAAGACCCCTTCAGAATTAAAGTATACCGCCAAACTGCTCGACTGCAGGAGGACTGTCCCAATTTGCAGACCCTGACAGGGTAAAGAATTGCTGAAAAGCATGTGGACAATCTGCAGAAAGTGGACATATTTGGGAGGATTACAGTGGGGCTGGGTTCATGCCATGGTTGGCACAGCTGGGGGGGGGTCTGGGTTTTTGTCAGGATGAATGTTTGGAGGTTTGTTAAAGAAACAGTGGTAACAATATGGTGAAGGTGGAGATTGTAAGTTAGGGACCGTCAACTAACAGGTAATTATGTGTGGGGTAAAAGCTAGAAAAGGTGGTGTATACGAGATAGAAAGTTACAAACAGGTATGTACGGTGTTCAAAAAGCAATTTTGCTCTCACAGAATACTCCAAGACTTGTAGGAAGGTGACAATATACCTTTAACAAGCACTGTGAAATAAACAAACATTGTTTGCTCTTGTGATAAGAAACAGTTGACAGGTGAGCATAGTAACACAAGATCTGACCATACTGGTTCCTACATAGACTATGGAGATAAAGATCTCAACTTTATTTGATTTTAGAGACTTTCCATGCTTCACAAACTGATGTAACTCCACCATATGTAATTAGGGGACATTTTTGAGGCACAAACAAAAACACATGGCCTGGATAAAAATACAAAATGTTGAAAGTGGAAGCTGACATCTTGATTTCTCTACCAATGTGAAATTGGCCAAAGATGGTCAAATACTGCCAATCTGTGATGAGAATATAATGGGCTGTTCCAGTAACTTTTGAATTCTATATCTTCCCAACACAGAACCACGGGCTTAACTACCATAGGTGCAGGGTGCGCACAGGGGAGCCCGCCTTCCCTATCAAAACCCCTTGTGTATGCGTGAGGGTTTTTCTTTCTTACCATTAGCAATACACAAGGGCCCTTACAAAATGTATTTATGGGGCCCACAAGTGTTGTGAATAGAACAGCCACACTTGTATTAAAGAGTAAATAAAGCCAGTGTCTGATATTAACGTATATCTGCAGCAGGATTCAAGGTTAGGAGGGAGTTGCCTTTTCTACCCAAATAGGCAGACAGTGACTGACAGCCATGCAGACTTGCTCACACTGTGTGACTTGGGTGTGTTTTAGTAACTCAAATAACTGTATTCCCAGATTTTTGACCAGCATCAGATCCTGTTAAATATACCCCCAACTCTGGAGCGCCAAGAATTGGGACTTTTTAAGCATTAGTCTGCCCCTTTCCACCTTCCTCCAATTAACTAATTATTGACACGCACAAGTGGTAGCAGTGACGGGACATAAAACTCCGAACTTTCTGATTTGTGGAACCTAGTGGGACAGAGCACTTAAATCGGAACTGTCCTCGCTAAAATAGGGACATTTGGGAAGTATACATTAAGACACTGTCCTTTAAATGTGAGAAGATATGTAAACTTTTACCTATTAACTGCTGCAGTGAAATGTCAGGTTGATGCTCTACATTGCAAGACGAACTGTGTGCTAGTTCCTAGTGAATCTCATGAATTGTCATGAATACAGTTTCAGTCCACACTGTGATGGCCCTCACAGTGTGTATGTAAAAAGGTACTTTAATGGTGGCTTTGCCCGATGAAGCAGTTTACCAAATTACCAGTTTTACAAATGTGGACATCACGCTAAACTCATTTGTGAAGAATATAACTAGATTGTAAGATCATAGCTGCCAACTTTCCAGAGCTTCCCTCTGGGAGATGCAAAGGGTAGCTCTGTAAAATTAGGATTGGGCGGGGGTTTATGGTGCAAGTGGAAATTTAGACATGGCAGGATGGAAAATGTAAGTGAATGGCGTTTAATAGTTTCACAATGCAGGCAGTAGGAGTAGTGGCGGTATGGCATACCAACCTTTACACCCCCACTTCCACCACCATATCATACAGCACTTTATAGGGAATATTTAATAATTCACATCAGTCCCTGTCCCATTGCAGATTACAGTAGAAATTCACTACCACATACTTGGATCAATCTGCTTCTCTGTCTAACCCAACTCAAGGAGATTATCAGACACTTCTAGTAACCTGGGAGAACACCCACTATTTTGGGGCATACAGAAACAGTCAGCAAGCACGTGTAAAATAATTAAAACTTTGTTTAATATTTAACACAAGATTAATAACGGTTGATATACAAGGGGGGGAGGGGAGAAGCCTCATATACAGTGGTGACACCACTAATTCACTGGTCCAAAAATGTGCCCATCAAAAATAATAAAACACAAAGGGATATATTTATCATTATTAGCTATCTGAGGTGAAAAGGGTAATTGTTATCACTATTTACAACATTATTTATCAACAATTTATTGTATAGCTGCCACAGCAAAAGATATCCAGAGCAATAAGAGACTTATCACCCAGCCCAGAACTGGAAGCCCACTTCTGGACAGTCAGTTCCACTGCTAATCCATATTTGTTCTTAGGGCTTCCCTTTGGTTTATGCCATCCTGAGTTGGCATCAACAGAATATGCATTACAGTGGCACAAATACACGGCTGTGATACTACATAAATAGGCTCCTCCATAACCAGTGGGGTAACCCAATTAGTAAATAAAGAGTGAAGTGAAAACTTTTGCCAGAAATAAACATGTTTTCACTGGCAAAAGGGACAGTAATTTAATGCTTACAGTGTATGCTTATATTTATATAAGTGTAATGAATCTGGGGACACCTGATCCTGATGTCAGTATCCTGACAAACATCAATAAACGTGACATGCGTCATCTCAAATCTTGAAAGCAAAACAAAGGAAAACCAGCAGCAAGAACATTGTGCTACCAAAAAACCATTAGGATTCAGCCAACTGCCATTCCCAAGCAGAAATGTGGACTCATTGCATCCCTAAAGGAGACATTTGGGTAACAGTCCTATCCTATAAGGGAGTCAATATTAGTACACTACATCATTTGCTGTCTTGAGTGAAACAGAAAAGGTGACACTTGCATTTATATTACATTCCTGCCAGCGGGATTCCTTTATCCTAATTTTAGCGATATCATAACTTTGTGTGTTTGTAGCTAGTTTTCCATGCAGGCACACAGAACAGTCAAACAAGCACAATAGACGGATGCTACCTTAGACAAAATCCACATAAACATAAATCATCAAAAATTTGAGTATTTCTAAAATGGTATTATAAACGGTCCCCTAAAAATATAAACATGGGATGTTTATGGTAAGCCTGGGTTCTAGACATGCATTTTGACAAGTTGAGTATATTCACACAAAACACTTTTTGTTCTTGCATGAGTATTTTTGGACTGATCAGAATTTTCTCTCGGAGTCAATTTATTTTTCTGGACATGTTTTGGCCTTAAATTGACATAATCCGCTAACTCTCACCCTCTTACTCCATGTTTGGGTCCTTTCCTTTCAGAGAAAATATTTTCATTAGGACATGTGAAATTGTGTCATTATATAAGACTTATTATGATCATTCTGGAAAAAGAAAACCATTTAATGAAGAACAGATATCCACAAACTATGATTACTGTTAGAACAGGTATCTCCTAAATGTGTTGTGTAATGCTTATACTGCTGGACTAACTCCAGAAATGCCACATTGGTAAGACGGTTATATACACGCACAAAAAAAGACATTGGTCCTTTGCACTCTCCATGTACAAGCTAGGGTGCAAGAGGGGGGTGTCCACAATGTACAAAAAACTTGGGATACTCTGCACTCACCAAATACACAATTAATGCAGTTCTAACTACTTTTCTATAGTAAAAACAGGGAATGTTAGTTCCACATTCTGCAATATATGGTAAGCTGACCAACTCACACCAAAGTCTTCCCATTCTGATCAGTCCTAACATGATCAAATGCTATTGGTTTTTTTTTGATCTGGGCTGAAGGCTTACCTGCTCACAGCTTTTAAAAGCAAGACTTTCCCAAGCACCAGCAGCCATAGGACACCTGTGACTCACCTGACAAAAGTTAATTAATGTAAAAATCTAAAAAAAAATGAGGCTCAAGAGAGATGGGACTTACATTATATAAACAAAAAAATACATTGATCCTCTGCACTCTCCATGTACAAGCTGGGGTGCAAGACATTGTATAAACAAAAAATATGGATATTCTTGCTAAACACACAATTAATACCTACGTTTCTATATTAAAATCAGGGAATGTTAATTAGTGGTCTGTATAGTGGTAGAAGTGGAAGTTTATAAGTGGTGGTAATAAAAACATTACAACACCAATATAATTATACTTAGGATGAACAAAAGTAATTCATATTTTGTAGGAAACATTCTGCCAATAGAGTCCACCTTATTTCAGTCAGATGGCATTTTATTGTGTTGCATCTGGCAAGGAAATGGTTAAACAGTGCTGCTTTAAGGAAGTTGCCTAAAACTTTAAATATTGAAAAAATGTAAGGGAAACTGGCTATGAGGACAACTGTAACTGGTTTATTCTCCAGATGTAATTAGTCATCTGTTGTGTACATTTCAAGCACATGAAATTCCTATGTGCCAGCCACACACCATGACTGCTAACTGTAATAATAACAGTCATTCAGAGCAGGGGTACTCACTGCCACTACACTGATCTCACACATCATTTCTATTAAACTCATATCAGATTTCATTGATGCAACCTTAGACCTAGGAAGAAGTAATGGCTAAAGCCTCTTGCTTTATTTCAGTGTTAATGTAAGCAAAAAAAAAAAACATAAGTAGACATAGCATTAAAAATGGCTTTACCTTAGGTTTATTAAAGGAGTAAGCCTTGTTGTCCATTCTGCAAGTTGCCTTTCCCTTTGTGCCGTGTACTGGGTGACAGATAATATTGTCAGGTTAGCCTCCCCCTCCCCACGGCCGCCCCACTAGTGGACACGCCCCATGTGCTGAGCCTATGGCACAGCTCATCCTGGGGAGAGATAATAAGCTCAGCGCGCAATGGATCTGAATGCAAATAGCCTGTACCGATCAATGCGTAGACTCAGCAGTATTTATGGAGGGTAATTAGACTCTCACCTTAGCTGATTATTAATAATGTTTTTGCAGACTCTCAGAGAACGGGTTTGCAGGGTGTAGCACAACATGATTGCGTTAGAAGGTTTCAGATAAGAGGCATAAGAATGTGTCCCCAACCTGCCGCTGACCCCTCAGCATTGTTACTGCTAAAAACACAGTGACAACCAGAGATGGGCAATATGTGGTTTTCCAGGTGGGAAGCTGGGACTTTAAGCTCTACAGCTGGAGAGACAGAGGTTCTTGAGCCACGTGGCAACTTGCATACACTTTTCAAGTCTATGCATGTGTATCTATTCTGAGATATAGACAATGATGAGAGTGTTATGGCATAATTCTAGCGCCAGGGCCCCCCCCCCCCCCCTTTTCCTAGCCCTCAATGTTCCCTAGCCCTCAATGTTAACCAAATTAACCTAATATATTCCTAAATTGCGCCCACCCTTCAGCGTTGCGCCCTGTGCGGTCGCCCCTATGGCACAGCCCTAGTTACGGCCCTGGCACTGGGGGTCATGAGTTAGCTTTGTGGAGTTTGTATGTTCCCCCTGTGTAGGCATGAGATCCTCAGGGTTCTCCGGTTTACTCCCACAGTCCGAAAACATTTTAATTTGCCCTTAGAGCAGAGATGACCAGACTCCACAATCTACCATAGTACATAATGTAATCTTTATTAGCTCAAATGGACAATGAAATGGAAAATAACATCAAACATATACATTTTAAATAATGTATGCATCAGATGGAGGTTCCTATGCAGTAAAATTATGTCAGTTTGCGGCGGAGATTTTGACAGAAATCTCCGCTCAATTTTCCTTGTGTCTCTGAGTGGAGTTTTCTAACGTATTTGTCAGCAATCGCGCCGCATCACCGACAATTGAATTCCTCTGTTAATATTACATTATCATCACAAGGCCAATGAGGGAAGAATCTTATTTTAAAAAATAAATCCATTAACTTTCTAACCGTGTTATTGGAATTAAAACATCTAAGATTAATAAAAACTTATTTTTCTCATTTTTAATCGACAAAAAACGCGCATAGTATAAGACACTTTCCTGTTCATTATTGTAGTCAGAAACCTCCATAAAAATAATTTCAGTTTTACTTTTACATAACTTAATCTGAGCATGCTCAGTTTTATAATGGCAACCATGTGTGAAACTGAAGTCCCCGTGGAAAAAGTGCAATCAAAAATGGCACCAGCACTGACTGATTATCCTCATTATGGAGAAGATGCCGGCTGTGCGCAGTCGTGGTGGGGGCAATTAATTTCGCAACCTACTAGATAACTGGCAATGATCAACTTGTAAATCGTAATTGCTTGTTTGGCCAGAGAGTGTGTGTGTTTGTGTGTGGTAGGAATTTAGAATGTATGCTCCAATGGGACAGAGGCTCATCATCAGCATCATAATTTATATAGCGCCACTAATTCCGCAGCGCTGTACAGAGAACTCATTCACATCAGTCCCTGCCCCAATTGGAGCTTACAGTCTAAATTCTCTATTATAGACACACACATTAACATGAGGATCATATGAATGATTACATATTCTCTGTATATCTCTGCGGAGTATGATCAGAGCTATATAAATATACAATAATAATAATATGAAATATTAGATAGATGTGTATAATATATACAGTATATTAAATCCATATTCTATGTACTAGTATATTATGTATTGTTAGGCTCGGACACAACAGATTTTTCATCAGATTATCGTGCCAATCAGATGATAAACAACCGTTCGGCCCGATATCGCATTAGTGTGTACACATCAATGGTCATGTTTTAACGTTCTAAAGCACATTGTATCGTTTTATTTGATCTTATAAAGATCTCTGTAAACGATGAAACAATCTTATTCCAATTCTGAAGTGTGTATGCACTCACGACCTGCAGTGTAGGCAGATCTCCACAGAGTTCACAGAGTCACAATCTTTTCAGTCTAAGGTTATGACAGCACAGATCTAAAAGTAAATCTTGTAAAACATGTATAGTGTGTACACATGAATGCAGAGGAGTAACTAGAGAGCTGTGGGCCCTGGTGCAGGGAAAAGGGAACCAGGGCCCACAGCTCGTTAGTTCCCCAAGCAGCGGGCCCCATTATCTCCATGGGCCCTGGTACACTGCACCTGCTGCACCAATGGTAGTTCCGCCACTGCAGGAATCAGTGTGCTGATCAGGACTTTCAGTCGTTGGTAAAATCAGAAACGATATTGCATTGGGAAAAATGTTCTGCAATGTGTACCCAACCTTAGGCAATATTACATTGTATTACATTGGTAATTGGGTAATCTTACATGCAATTCTAATGAACTTTATTTAATCTGGTGCAAGTACTGTGGAAACAGTGAACATTTGTCGCCCTATTAACCATACCTTGTAGAACTTCACTGGGCTCTTTGATTCATATACTAATGGTTTGCATATTATCAGTATATTAGATGTCCATAGGAATTGCAATGCTGACAGATACTTTCATAATGCCAAGCAAAGTATTCTATCATTTTTTTTATAATAATTTGGCCTCTAGGATACACTATGTTATCATAGCTTATTGATATTTAATTATACAGTTACCTAAAGAGAGCAAGAAATGGTGTTTATATTAATAAATGCAGAAACAAAAAGGAGAGTTGTAAATTTATATCCCTGACTTTCAGTTTCTTCCTTGTTATGAAGAACTGCTGAATATTTTGGTATTTTGTAAATAAAGGATAATAATAACAGAAGTTCTCTCTGTAGATCAATCATTGTCCATGTGTTTATTAATACTATTTACAGAAAAATTAAGTGAAAATAAAATATGGCATGGGACAAGTGTACTACCAGAGAAGTAGTTATCAGATGTCAAAGATTTCCAGTGTGCCCTTGACTTCTTGTCCTTTTTAAAACAGGTTTGTCATTGTACAGTGTGCGCTGTAGGGAACACTAGTTCACAGAAGTCACTATAAAATAATTATGGGAGTTGTAATATGTGAGGGAGTAACCATTTAATTCAGGTAGGATCTGTACTCAAACACCCATGGACTTTCTGTTGTAACACACAGGCTGTTTGTTCTGTTCACATGATCAGACAAAGCAAAACCTGCCCAATTGAATTATCTGTGTCATGCTTCTGCTTCATCAATGGGACACAAGAAAAATCTGGTATGGTAAAGAGATTATGTCTAATTATTTCCTGTTTGTTGTGGTCCAAATTGTGCTGGTCGCAGTACTATTGTACACTCTTCAATAAAAACAGCATAGGTAAATTTGTCCCTTACAATTAAATCTAATTAATCTCTGCCATTTATTTTTATTTACACAATGCATCATTGATCATACATCTACTTATGCTCCTTCTATTTGAAATATTGTATAATACAACCAACAGTTGTCACAGTTGCAAAATGCTGTTTATGCAATAGTAACTGTGTAAATATTTCTCAAATAAAATATCTGTAGATTTATGCAAAAATTAGGGTACCATTGCTGTAAACTATGCACCCCCCAAACAGACATTATTAAAGAAAAATCTTAATTATCCATATGTCTGTTTGGCAATTGTTGCATTGCCTTACAATAAGGGGTTGCAAAACATTGTATAGTCATATCCTGCAACATTTCACACCCCAGATGGATTTTTTTAGACTATGACTAAATTTTATTTTTTTAAATCCTTGCTTTTATTTAGGTTTGTCAAATATCAGAGATACAGAAAGAAAATCTGGGAAACTGGGGCTAGATCAGTGACAGGCAACTCAATACACTTTAGGGGCCGCATGGGTAGCCCTCTAAACTTCTATCAAATTGACCCTAGTCGTGTCTGTATTAGGGAATTTAGACTGTAAGCTCTAATCAGGCCGGGACTGATGTGAGTGTGTTCTCTGTACAGCGCTGCGGAACTAGTGGCGCTATATAAATAGCTGCTGCTATGTGTAAAGACATGTTAGCAGGCATTTTAGACAAGTATCACAAGCTATAACAAATTATCTGACAATAAAGCAGAAAGGCGTTGTAGCCACCTGTTGTCCATCACTGAGCTAGAGGAACATACATATGGAAAGCAATGCACATTAAATTGCAAGTAAATACTATATATTAGCATTACTTACTCCTATGCTTTTAGTTGGGTCTAGCGAAGAGGCCACAATGCTTGAATCCACCAAAGACACACCCTTTCCATACTGCACATGTGTCCTTTATACTACTTCATAAAAGGTGAGATTGTCGAAGTGTATTTTAGGCCAATCATCTCAATTTCAAAATTATGCTAAATATTATTATTTTAGCTATAGAAGGATGAGAGCGGTTTTTCAACTGAATGTAAAGGGGTAAATGTTGACAGTTCAAATATTACACTCTGCCCACCAGCATATGGATTCCTGCTGCCATAACGTTACCAATATTCCTGACACCAACAGGAACAAAAACACTGATTACAGGTCCGGCCATAAACAAGAGCCACCTGGGCTAACAGAAAGCGAGGGAGTCTCCACTTTGATTACATTTTAAAATTTTCCATTTAAATGTCATAATATGCCTCAGGCTGCAGATCAGTATCTCCTCTCTAGATGCTGCATTGCCTTCATCTGATCTTGCTTGCAATGGGTTAATCCTTCATTATTACTCCTAGATCCTAAGCACCTGTATATGGCCTTTAATAGACTGCCTTTCCCAGCAATCTGAGCCAGTTCATCAATTGTCCTTGCTGCTGCTTTTCTCTCTGTGAATCTCCTGTTTGGATCTTAACTTCTCGCTGGCATTTGAATCATGCTTTCTTCCTATGTTTTGCATGCTTGTTGTAACCCAAACCCCAGGTTCTTTTGTCCTTGCTCCTGCTTTCTCCATGGTATATTGTGGATCTCCAGGCTTCTGATCCCTGACTTGCTGGACCCTCCTTTTGCCTGATTCTCCCGTGGATCAGCCAGTTTCTCATGCCTCATGGCTAACTTGGTAATTCAGTCTCCTTGTGCCTATACTTCATTTATTATACCTATTTCTTGATCCTGTGGCTAAACCTGATAAACCAGTCCTCTTGTTCTTGCACTTCATCTGTTTACCTGGACACCAGTCTTTCCTGCTCCAGCTTCAGAGCTAACCAGCTTATCTAGCATCTGTCGTTTCCAAGCTATACCTGGTAATCGTGCTGCTTCTATGGACTATCCTTACTGTTAACTGCACCTATTTATTATCTGTGCGATCTGTGTTCAATGTGAAAGACATTCTGTTTTCACTACCACAACTCTCCATAGTATTCATACTGGGAATCCTGACAGCAAAAGTCCAGCGCTGACATTTCCATTGCTCTGTCCTATTTACATATGAGCTGTAAAGCCCCAGTGAAGGCATGGGCTAAAGATTGAACACATAGTCAGTTCACTACTTAGTAACACTTCCTTCACAGGTTCCAAACCTCTCTTCAAGCCAGATAAGAGCCTTTCTATTCTTACTTTAGGGCTAGGGATTTCCCCCCTCGCCTTGCAGAACTCTTCATACTTTGCTAGGTATGTTTGAGATCTCCTCACAGATCTTCACTACTATTCCATTCCAAGAACCATGAAGGCAATTCCAAAACCTTTCATTACTGTATGTATTGGTTGATTTTGAGTTGTGTTTTGGAACATTGTTTAATGAAATATCTAACCTCTTTTCAGCTTAAATTTCTTCAGTGACTTGGTGATATTAGTTTATATAATATTTCCTGTGCTAGTGAATGCCTCACAACTGAGTTTATTGTTAAGCTATTTGCAAATGCATTATAGAAACTAGATGGAGAGTCAAAAATGCTGCAACAAGTGACTACACATTATTTTATAAATGCCACAACATATATTCTAAAACAGTGCTTCTTAACCTGAGTTCGATCAAACTCCAGGGGTTCGGTGAGTTAGTCTCAGGAGTTCGGCAAAGGTGTGTGTCTATTCCGTTCGACCAGGGTTGCCAAGTGCATTGATATACTTTTGGCATTCACACAATACTTTTATGGCATTTTCAATGTTTCACCATAAGAAACTGAAGGCTATTGACGAATATTTATGGCAAATTCTAAAATTTGTTGCGTAATTTATGGCAAAAAATGCCATACCTGGTAGCTCTGCCGTTCACCCCACTTGTATGATTCGTGACGTCATACTCAGCATGGCCATCATTGGCTGCTCGCTTGGCCTTGATATCTGTGCTGCAGGGAACTTGGTGCACTCAGTAGTTCACTTGTGACTGTCGTGATTGTACATCATTTGTGATTTCCTTTTTATTATTCCAATCCCTTTGTAATATGTCGAGCAAAATAAGAAAGTGGTCAGACGAATACGTACAATATGGATTCACGTGTATACCAGAATGTGATGGAAGTCAGCGTCCTCAATTCATGATTTGCAATGCCAAGTTGAGCAATTCTAGTCTAGCACCGGCAAAACTAAGGAAACACTTCCTAAAGCTGCATGGACATGGGAAATACAAGAACACAACGCTTGCTGAATTCAAGGTGAAGAGAGCCAGATTTGATGAAAGGGCCACTCTGTCTGTTTTCGGCTTTGTACCCATCGACAAACCGATCTTAACAGCATCATACGAAGTTGCGTACCTGATTGCAAAGCAGGGAAAACCACACACCATTTGTGAAATCCTCGTAAAACCAGCTGCGTTGAAGATGGCGAATATCATGCTGGGAAATGCTGCTGAAAATAAGTTGTCCCAAATTCCTCTTTCAAATGACACTATCAGCAGCAGAATAGATGACATGAGCAATAACATCTTGGCTCAAGTAGTTGCAGATCTGATTTCAAGCCCAGCAAAATTCAGCCTCCAACTCGACGAGACCACCGATGTTTCCAATCTAAGATAGCTTGTTGTATTTGTGCGCTATGTGAAAGACGATATGATAAAGGAAACCTGTGGATAACTTCTTCAGAGACACCGATCTTTTGTGGGATATGGTTTCTGCAATTTGTTTGAATGGAGCTCCAGCCATGCTGGAACGAAACTCTGGTTTTGGTGCGCTGGTGAAAGTGGCTGCACCACACATCATTGTTACACACTGTGTTCTGCACAATCATTATTAGCAACAAAAACCTTGCCTCCAAAACTGGCAGAAGTATTATAAATTGTAGTGGAATGTGTTAACTATGTGCGAAATAGTGCTCTGAAGCACCACATCTTCAAGAGCTGTGTAATGAAATGGGCTCTGAATTCTAGGTACTTTTGTACCATTCTAACATTCGGTGGTTATCCCGGAGAAAGGCTCTGAATCGTGTTTTTGCCATGCGTGTGGAAGTAGTCCTGTTTTTGCGAGAGCACCAACATTGTCATGTAGATTGCTTTGAAAATTCTGAGTTCATTCTCATTTTGGCGTACATGGCCGATATCTTCGATGCTCTCAATCAGCAGATGCAGGGGGGGTGGAGTCAACATCATCAAAGCAGAAGAAAACCATAAAGGCTTTTAAAAAAAAGCTACCTTTATGGAAATGACGAACAGAGAATGATAACTTCACAAACTTTCCCCTGCTGGATGACTAAGTAAGATCGAAGATGAGTTTGGAATCGGAGACATTTCTGTACCCGGGGAAATAAATCAAGTAATTGCGATGCACTTAGATGAGCTCGCAAAGTCTCTCGACGGATATTTCCCCACCAGAGAGTCATATCCAGCATGGGTGAGACAGCCGTTCACGTTTAGTGTTGAGACAGCAGATGTCAATGATGAGTACCTCAACGAAATAATTGAAATTCAGCAGAGCCAGGTTCAATAGTAAGTCTTCAGAACAACAACGCTCTCAACCTTTTGGTGTCATCAAATCATACCGTACCCTCTTATTGCTAAGAAAGCCCTTGAGATACTCATACCGTTTGTTACAGCGTATCTTTGTGAGCAATCCTTTTCGAGGATGGTAGACATAAAAACGAAGACAAGGAACAGACTTTGTTGCGAAAATGATATGAGAGCGGCACTTGCCAAGGGGAAGCCGCACATTTCTGAACTTGTCTCTAAAAGGCAACAGCAAAAGTCATATTGATTTGCAGTAAATATTTATTGAGTTATGTTTTTGTGTGACATTCATGTTTTGTTGGTTTTGTTCTTTGAACACAGAGATTTTATGTGCAACTGATGTATGGTTCATTTTGTGCACTAATAAAATATATATATAAACATTTTATTTTTCCAACTATGAAGGGTTCAGTGAATGCACGTATGATACTTGCTGGGTTCAGTACCTCCAACAAGGTTAAAAACCACTGTTCTAGAATATAGCTTACTTTCAAAGATATTTCTTGGTTGATCTTGATAAAAAGTCCTCACATTGGCACATGTACTCGCCCAGTCCATTCTCCAATCTTAGTTAAGTTAATTATACAGACACGCTCCAGGGGACAGGGAACAATGATGTGGAGATTTATTCAGACCCTTCTCAAAATTTTTCCAAGATTAAAATCAAAGAAGCTCGCACACAATGCTGTTAGTTCAGTGAAACCCCAGGTATTCCCTACACTCTGATCTGTGAAGCACAAAGTTTTCATTAGAGATCATAATATAAGTTTTGCTATAAATTAAATGAAACAAACCACAAAATTGAAACAATGACTACCCAACTACCCAGTCATGTACATATGCAAACTACAGCAGTGAAAAAGCAGAGTAGAGGGGAACTCAAACTAATGCTAGCAAAAAAATAAGCACACACCTTAGCTAAAATAATTGTAATTCCTAAACTGGACAAGGATTCATCTGCATGTGCAAAGTATTGCCCATTTTCCCTTTTAAATACTAACCTAAACTTTTTCCTAAAAGCACTAGCTATCATGGTGAATCACTTCCTATTAGATGTAATTGATCTAGATAATGTTAGCTTTATCACAAACAGAGAAGCATCAGATAACACTATACATGGGTGGGGTACATTTTAACGGCGATCGGAACACTGACAATGGATACCAGGACAGGAATACATGGAAATTGTATTCCCTGACAGACTGCTAATACTGACAGCTTGGACCACAGACCTAAAACACTGGTGACCAATGAAGAACCCGGCAGGCAGCAATAATGTAATTTTCAAGGTGCACACTATGTTTCCTGCTGTTAATCTGGTACGTTAAGGAAGCGCCACCTCTACAATGTACTACGCTTTGTAAAGAACATTGTACAGGCAGCGCCTCCTTAAATTACCAGGTTAACAGCAGGAAACAGTGTGGACCTTGAAAGTGACGTCATCGCTGGCTACTGGGATCTTCATTGGTTGGCATTGTTTGAGGTGTACGTTTCAAGCTGTCAGTAAGAGCAGTCTGTCGGGAAAAGACTTTTGGTGTATTCCTGATGGGGTATTCCTTTGTCAGGGTTCCGAACATCGTTTAATGACTACCACCGCTAGACGCACAATAAATATATTACTCCATGTTGATGAAACTGACAATAGCTGTGGAAAAGGTCTTCAACTACAGTACATCTCAAGGAAGTTTATGTTCTAAGTTCTCTACTCCATTGGCTTTGAATGAAACGTTATAACAGCTGTGAAAAAACTATATTTAAACCTTTCTACCACGGTCATGATAAATGGTATTACCTCGTCTTCATTCCCAAAGAGTAATGAGACCAGACAGGGGTGTCTCCACCCCCATCATTTTTGCATTATGTATGGAACAGAGAATTTGGCAAGCGCTCAATATCAGCTAGGGGAACAGGGAAGAGAAAACAGTGATATGCAGCCCACGATACTATAAAAGGATGTCCAGCCCTTAGATATGGCAACAGATAAGTAAATTGGTAGTGAATCAGCCAGTATGGAGGCTCAATAGTAATGATGAAACACAACGATAGTACATTCAAGTAACATTGATCAGTGTAGATTAGGCATATGAAATGGCATGAATATAGATATGCAGATATATGAAGGTATGATAAAAGTATGAAAAGTTATGTTAAAAGACCACACAATGGAGAGCAATAAGGAATGTGTCAAACTGACAGTCCCATTAAGGAGAGTGAGTATTCAATCTATTCTTTCAACTCCAGTATGATATTAAGCCAGTATCATAGTGGTTGTTTAAGGGGTGTGGTTATGGATGGGGGCCTGTGACAGGGAAGAACTAACACCCTATGCACCACGCCAGTCTGATCGTCTCCTTGACCACGTCTGCGCGGAAGGGGGGGTGGGTAACCGAGTATCTGAACGCAATAGGGGAAAGGGACCCTTGTCTCATAGGCCGGGCACTCGTTTTACTGTAAGGGGGTGGTATGAAATACCGGGAGGGCAGTTCCGCAAGGTGAGTGCACCACGGGGAACAGCCCTCGCCGGACTATACTCACAGAGGCTAGTCCACTACGGCAACTTCCTCGGTCCCTGCTGCTCCAGGGGGTGCACACTCGCGGGGGTCTTCCAATGCCCTTGTCTGCCAATCAATGCCTGTAAACAAAGCACAGTCTCACTACCTAGGCTGTCTCTCTCCTAACTGCTGCTAGGCTTCTAAACTCGCTCGCGCACCAACCCTGACAAATATCATGCGCGCACATTCCGCAATAAGAGATACGCAAAACAGCAATGATACAATCAGGAATAGAGGGAGGGGGTATGGTATACAATTGCAATACAGCGTATAAACACTAAGCGATATGAAAAGACACACCACGGGTTTTAGACTAGGGGTGGCCTACTAAGGTGTTTCTGGGGTAGGTGGTACAGGCAGGAGGACCTAGCGAGGCCTAGGAACTATGGCAGTGGCCTAGGGGTAATGACTCAGGGACAGTAGCTGTGGATCTGGCCTATGGGCAGTGGCTGTGGATCCAGCCTAGGGGCAGTGACTGTGGCTCAGGCCTAGGGGCAGTGGCTGTGGATCTGGCCTAGGACTAAGCTTAAGGAAGAGGAGACTAGGGATGGCCGGCCTAAGGGTTAGGAGGCTTGAGATGGGAACTATGCTGGGACACACACACAGACAAAGAGCACTTACCTGTTCCTTCCTGGTCGCTGAGAGCTCTGTCGCTGCTCTTCTCTGTGGAGCGACTTTACAGGCTTCTTCCCCTTGTCGCTGCTGGTATTGAGGCACTCCTTTGATGCTGTTTTTCCCTTTCTCTGCAGGAAAACACTTCAACTCCCCCTGTGTGCTGTATTAAAGTCATTTTATCGCTTACCAATAAAACACTGTCCAATGCAATTATTGTGGTTCCAAAACAAAAAGATATTTAATTGCAAAATATATCAGGATTTACAGCAAGCCATTATTACACATTAAAGATGTTACAATAAAGCAGGAAAGTATGAAAACACTGAATTCATTACATCTCTTCTAATGTTTCATCCAGGCCCAGGATAAGGTAATCATGTGTACTGTGTAGTCAGGCAAAGAGAGAGCCAGAACAATGGGCCAGCTGTAACGGATTACTGGATACACTACTAATCTTGATTAGCGCTGGCTTACCTGAGGTGCGGAGTCTAACGATCTCCGGGATGGGCTTTGCTGCCAGGAGCCGCAGGTCCTCAGGTTTGCCTCAAGATGTAGTACAGCGGAATAGGAGCAGGATGAGAATAGTCGGACAGGCCGGGTTGGTACACAGATAGGCAATGCAGACAGAATCGGGAGACAATCTCGGAGTCAATCAAACCGGGTCGGTACACGAGTCACCAGAACAGATGCGAAGTCAGCTAGCCGGGTCGGTACACAGAAATGGCAGATAAACGTATAGAGGAAGGAGCGTGAGACAATCCGGGTCAGGAGCACAGGCAATCAGGGAGGTCAGCAAGCCGGGTCGGTACACAGGAGAAACAATCCAGAAGGGTCAGCAAGCCGGGTCGGTACACTGGAGATCAATACACACAGGAAGCAGGATCCAGGAGGACACAGGAATCAGGAGCCAGGAACAGATAAGTTGCTCTGACACTCCTAGAGTGTCAGAGCGCTGTTTAAATAGGAAGTCCCAGATTTGAATTCCCCGCCCTAGGTCTGGCGGTCATGTGACCGTTGAACCCGGAAGTGCGGCTTACGGGTCCGGCGGGGGAGCGAGGAGAGGTAAGTATCGTTACACCAGCATGCTTATATGCAGCTTTAGTATAGAAAAAACAACTTGTGATGTCACTATGTAAACAAGCATCATGTCTAGGGGTCTTCATTGGCTCAGGGTTAAGAGTCATTACCCCCCCAACTGCTGAACACATGTGATATTTAAGAAACTGACTCAAACCAGTTCTAACCAAACTTAAAACACAATGTCATTTTGATCATTCAATCTTTTATCTTCCATAACTATTGTTTGCAGGAAGCGATCGCAAAGCCGTTAGCGGATTAGAGATGGTAATGTGCAGATCAAAATGACACTAAACATGATACATTTCCTATATCCTGAGCCTTAGATACTTTTAATATATTATCATTTATGTATAAACAATATAATAAATTTTACTAATAAATAAATGTGGATTGGAAGCTTAATAAATGTGTATTATTTACAATTGTAAGTGCGAATGTAAATGTGTGTGTTATGAATCCGTGCAATAGCGTCATAACACGTGGTGTATTAATCGCAATTGCACAGTAAAACAATATTAATCAATTTGGTTTACTTCATCCAATTATTTGACTTCCATAGTCCACCCTTTGAGAGTATAACTAACACTCTCACCCTAAAATTTTATTGCAGGATCTCAGAAGTGAGTTTCATTTTTCTGTAATGCATGTCCCCCTTTATGTATGACCACACTGTCTGTGGATATCAGTTAGGTTACCATAAAATAGAGTCACAATCCTAGAAACAATCTTCTTTTCCTATGAAACATATACCTTTGGAGCTCGGAGTTACCCTTATGTATGCCCTTTACCCACATATGTAATACATTATCTGGAAGGATACAAAGTACAATAAAATATGTAACAACAATATAGAATATTCTTCTAAAGTTCTTCATGCCTAACATGTTCATCTATCAGAAGCATGTCTTGTAGCTTATATGACATTTAAATAATACATTTTCACCAATAACATCATCATATGTCTGTTAACAATCTCATTTATGATCTCCTTCAACCTTTATAGTTAATACACACTAATAATATCAACAGGTTTTTCATCAACACTTGTGGGGCGGGCTATTGTGTATTCATTCTGTCCAGTCTCCCAAGACTCAAGTTTCTTTGTATGTGAAATGACGAGCGGCCTGCCGAACATTGGGAGACTTCAAACTAAGGGACCTAGCTTTTTTACCTTTCTCCTACTGGCCTCCCACCCCATAATTCGGGTACCTCAGAAATATTTAGTCGAAAAAGAACTAGACCTACTTGATATAATCTCTGAGGCACGTGAGAGTACACCCAGCACTTAGTTTGGTCTAAAACCTTAGCCACCCAAGAATAATAAGCATCAAGGATGCCGACTCAAGTCCAAATTATTACTGGACTGACATCGCTGGATGCACCTCTCTTCAACTATGGGGTCAAAGTACTTAGAGACACAATACTCAGACAACAGCCCCTCACATAGTCTCCAAGCTTCAAGGTTAACAAATTTTCCTTTTACCCCTGAATTGAATAGAGTAATTGGCTGGACCGATTGTGCTAACAACTTCTCCTTCATCCCCACCTCCTCAATATCACTACCTGAACCAGCCTCTGTCACCTTTTCACAATTGAAAGAATTGACTGTCCTGAAAAAAAATGAGATGAGAGAAACACTGGACAGAGAAAAACAGGAAAAACTGCTGCTCCATGCTGGTTAACAGTCTTTGCAAAATCTTTGGCTCAGGTGTTGTTAACTGCGATCTTAGGTCTCTCGGAACAGATTCACGAGTGTCGTTCTCGGCTGTAACTGGAACCTTCTCCGGGTGTTGACTCCTCTGCAGTGGATGGAATGGGTACAAGTGTCTCTCTGCCACTCCTAGGGATGTGATGCTGGTCGTCAACACTTGGTACCTGTCTGTCAAACAACTTGAGCGTAGGAAACTACAGGCCATAAAATACTCTCCCAGTCCAGCTTGATAACAGTTAGTATAACGTATCAGGAGACAGTGTTTTGAATGTCCTTTTTTTGCTGTCGCACTATTTGATTTTCTTTACAAGATCTTGAACAGTCTCTCCATTATAAACTCATCTCAGGGAAAGTCAAAAGTATTTTCAAAAGGTAACAGGTTTAAGAGGTGGCTTAGGAGTGATTCTTATAGTGGGGAGGACTAGTGCCCAAAGCTACCGGCCACTCCAATCTAGTTTCAACCATCATTCTATTCAATTCATTCTACATACTCTATTTTCCCACTGGTTTATGGCTGATCAAGTGTATGTAACTTACTATCACTGCCCATACGTTCTACTCATTATCTAAAAGCTATTATCAGTAAAATGAATATTCCAATCACCTTCTATATAACTCTAGGAATACCATACTACTAACAAAAATCTTGAATATGACACAGCAATATTAGAAACATTTCAATAAACCTTTACCCAGATATAGTTCATCAGTACATACTTGAGAATCCTGCAAGGTGGCAATTGGATGAAGTTGATTTGTTTTAGCTGGAGAAAGTCCATCTGTAGGAGGGGTATGGGATGGCTCTATTGGTATTGTCTTCCTGACATTTTCTCTCAATCAAGTAAGACAGGATATTGCCTTCCTACTAGCTTGAGAAGAAATGTCTAATGCACACCATATACTCTTACCAGCTTGCACATACCTTTTTTACCCAGTTGACTATGTGCTGTCTCAACTAGGCCTGGAAGATACACTCTGGGAGCCACAGGCCTACCTTGTCCATCTCTCCAGAGTCCAGAGGACTCCTGACCACATCCCTTCACCTTCCAAACTGCTTTTTTCTGCAGGGAACACAAAACTTATATTTTAACTAATTCATGTGTGACGTGTGTTTACAATTTTAAAAAGCAAAAAAAAACATTGATTTGTCGGTTGTCATATTTAAACCTGCTGCCCACTTGACAGCTCCGTCCGCTTTGTTATTAAAGTCGAGTGTGTTAGCTTTAACTTAAGTAACAGCTACTTCAGTTGGTAACTATGTCACTGTTAAGTCCTTCATGTAATGTGAGTGTACTACTCATGTTTTGCTATTGTCATAAAAGTTACTCAATCGCTTCAACGTTGCCCCCTATCTTAGAAAAGTACTCAAAAGAAATGTATATCAACTGATTTACCCTCTGCCAACTCACATGCCATTTTCAAGTTCAGCTACCTGGCTGAGGAGGGCAAATGGCACTTTCGTCAATTATAACAATATCCAGTACATGTCACATGTAAAGAACGGGAAATAAGACAGCAAACAATAATAATAACAAAATGATTTGCAGAAAAAAACAAAGCAGAAAAGGAGATTTACAGCAAGATGACAACTGGATTTGACACTATGGGGAATTGGCTATCGACTATTCCACTAATCCCCTTTACTCTTAACTAATCTATGACCTCTCCGATTCTTATTAAATTTAACAGGGATTTACATCACCCATCCAAACCAGTGTCGTCCATCAGCACATAAGGAGCCCAGTATCCCTGATCAAAATAACTATACCTATATACCTTGAGATGCACTTGTGACTATAATAGAGAAGTGCAAAATTAACCCATTGTGATGCATACTCTATCTCCCATGTGTGTCTTTCTGGAATACATAAAACAACATTAGAAGCAGAGTATATACACACTTCATTTTAAATAATAAATCTCAACCAAATACGTTATCATAGGCCACTGCAGTTAGAAGAAAGAGTGTTACAATGACCCATTGTTAACTTGTCTTTTAAGGGAAAATTTTGTATTTCTCCTGGAATCCCCATAATGACTAAATATATATCTGGCTGTTCTTGTCTACAAAAGAGAAAAATAAAGCAAAGTTAGTATTAGATACAGACAAAACCTTTTCATTTCTTTACTTTCAACAGAAAAACAAACACACATAACAAAAACAAAACAAAAAACTCAGACTGCATTCATTCCTTGGTGACCATTGTTTCTTATGCAGGAAATTCCCTACCAATGGTTATCTACAATCTTTTATATTGTTCTAAGGCTCATTGCCTCATTGTAGTCAGGGTCAATTAACTAAGACCATTTGTCTTGACACAATGGATATCTCTCACCTACTAAATAGCACATACATGTTTTTACTTCTAGGATTTCTGAATCTAAGCCATTTCATGGACACAACAAATTTATTTTATACACTTCTTTTTCCAGGCTGCACTCTATGAATGGAATAACTAACTCAAATCAACGTTGTCGAAGTCAGATAATTGGATGCAGTCATTTCAATTAATATCAAACAACTTGATATGTCTTTGTCTGAAAATTATGCGTATAGCACGCTACGGCATAGAGGAGGGTATTCAACTACAACACGTGGATATCATTGTTGGTTTTTACATTTACACACATATGCACAAACATGCACATTTGTAATTAGTACACATTAATAGTGGTTGCAACACATAGTTATTTATGTCAAAATGTAGCAATGTTTACGGTTAATATTATAAGTTGTATACATGTTAGTGAAATCAAAGGTTCAGGTTACAGGAAACATGTCATGTTTAATATCATTTTAATTCCCTATTTATTCGCAGTTGTCCGGTTCATTCACTGAAGGGATCGCACATTGCATACTCTAGTTATCGATGATAGGGAATAAATGTTTAAAATTATATTGTCTGTGTAGTGTAAATAGACTAGTTTAAACCGGATTCTTTGCGGAAAAATCGGAGTGCATCTCCTGGAGAGATGATCCCCACCTTTGGATATTTTCGTTTGAACTGGCCTATGACCTGCATTACACTGGATCCTCCTGAAGCCTGGACCTATAGAAGCAAGCCACATCATCTGCATTGTTTTACTGTATTTACTGACTGTATATAAGCAGGGGCTCTGGACCCAGTGGACAGTCTATTTGACCACAGCCTTCAGACCTGAATGACTGTACACTGGATCCAGGGCACCTGCAATAAGTAACGGCTGTACATATTTTATTCTGATTTTTATTCTGCTACTTTTGGCTATTAAATCACATTGTGCTTTGGAACCACATTACGGCAATCGACTATCATTATTGGATAGCAACTAGATGTTGTCACGGATTTAGGGTATTTGCTTACTGATTTTTGCACTACTCACCCAAGAGGTGCGGAGTCTAACATGTTCCTGGTTTTCACCAGGGACCCCCGCAAGGAAGTGTGGTCTTAGCTGCGGGAACACGCAGGTCGCGGTCCTCCAAGGGAGTAATCAGTGAAGCAGTAGATGAAAACGGTGTCGTACAGGCCCAGTCCAAACCGTGAACTGGCAACGGAGCGCTCTGTCACAGAAGCAGACGTCCGTCTCTGTGCAGCAGGCATAGCACGGAGACGGCGTCTGACAGTACCTCCTCCCCTACTTTGTTGGATAGATCTTTGTTTGAGGAACTGTTTCAATAACTGTGGGGCGTGGAGATCTTCTTTTTGCACCCAGGATCTCTCTTCTGGCCCAAAGCCTTTCCAATGTACTAAGAATTGGTGTCGTCCATGAAGGATACGGAAATCCAGGATACGACTAACTTCAAATTCTTCACCTTCCGTAGTACGTACAGGAGCTGGACGATGAGGCGACTGATGAAATTTATTGAGTACAAGTGGTTTGAGAAGAGAGATATGAAAGACATTGTGGATCTTCAGGGAGGGGGGTAACCGGAGTCTGTAGGTTACTGCATTGATCACATGTGTTATGGAAAAGGGACCAATATAACGGGGAGCCAATTTTTGAGAAGGTACTCTTAACTTAAGGTTACGTGTGGATAACCATACTTTGTCGTGAACCTGTAAAAGAGGGACCAGTCTCCGATGGCGGTCTGCTGCTTGCTTATAGCGTAGGGAAGTCTCTTGGAGTCTAGCTTTCGTGTTAGACCAAATCTGAGAAAAGTTCCGCATGACATCCTCCACTGCGGGAACTGACAAGGAACTTTGGCTGGAAAAATCTGGGAGGGTGGGTTGGGAACCATAAACAATAAAAAATGGAGAGGCACCAGTAGACTCGTGATGATGAATATTGTGAGAAAACTCCGCCCAGGGTAAGAGATTAGCCCATTCTGCTTGATTATCTGAAGAAAAACATTGTAAGAAGACTTCGAGATCTTGGTTAACCCGCTCCGTTTGACCATTGGTTTGTGGATGATAACCTGATGAAAACTTGAGGTCAGACCCAAGTATTTTACAAAAGGTCCTCCAGAATTTGGAAACGAATTGCACTCCACGGTCAGAGATGATCTCACGAGGACATCCATGAAGTCTAAATATTTCTTTAATGAAGATAGAAGCTAACTGAGAAGCAGATGGTAGAGCAGACAAAGGTACAAAGTGGGCCATTTTAGAAAATCTGTCCACAACAACCCAAATAGTGGTGTATCCATTGCTGGGGGGAAGGTCTGTGATGAAATCCATGGATATGCTTTGCCAAGGGAAATCTGGAATGGGAAGTGGTTGAAGGAGTCCAGAAGGGGCCATTCTGGGGTTCTTACAACGGGCACATGTATCACAAGAAGCCACAAAACTTCGTACATCTGAATGTAGTGTCGGCCACCAATATCTTTGACGAAGAAATTCAAGAATTTTCTAAACACCAGCGTGTCCTGCCAATTTAGAGGAATGCGCCCATCGGAGAGCTTTAATTCGTAAATTAGGCTCTAAGAAGGAACAGCCCCTTGGGGGTGTCTTGGCCGTGGTTTTGGTAAGGGCGATAACCCTGGTAGGATTTAGAATGGGTAGGGGTTCCGAGGAAGTACAGAGATCCGTGTTGTCAAAAGATCGAGATAGAGCATCAGCTCGGATGTTCTTGGATCCTGGGTGGTAGGTCAGGATGATATCAAAACGTGCGAAGAACGATGCCCATCGAGCTTGGCGTGGATTGAGGCATCGAGCCTCGCTAACATAAAGCAGGTTTTTATGATCGGTAAGAACCGTTACTGGATGACGTGAACCTTCAAGTAAGTGTCGCCACTCCTCTAGGGCAGCCTTGATAGCTAGTAATTCTTTGTCACCAATTCCATAATTCTTCTCGTGGGATAAAAATTTTTTGGAAAAGAACCCGCAAGGTAAATGAGAACCGTTTTTGGATTTTTGGAAGAGTACTGCCCCCACACCTATAGCAGAGGCGTCAACTTCTAGAAAAAAGGGTTCAGATTGATCCGGTTGAGACAGGACTGGAGCGGATGAAAAGGCCTGTTTCAGGAGATTAAATGCCTTTAGGGCTTCTGGAGACCAATTCCTGGGGTTGGCTGATTTTCGTGTCAGTGCTGTTATAGGTGCAATAATGGAGGAGAACCCTTTAACAAATTGTCTGTAATAATTTGCGAATCCAATAAACCTTTGGATGGCCTTGGTGCCCTGGGGAAGAGGCCAGTTGGTAATGGCAGACACCTTTAGTGGGTCCATGCTTAATCCTGCTCCGGAAACAATGTACCCAAGGAAAGAGATTTGTTCCACTTCAAAGATACACTTTTCTAATTTGCAGAAGAGTCGATTAGCTCGTAATCGGAGTAAGACTTCCTTCACATGGTGTCGATGGGAGGCAATGTCTTGGGAAAAGATTAGAATGTCGTCCAAATAGACAACGACGAAGTGATATAAACAGTCTTGGAAGATTTCATTAACGAAGGATTGAAATACTGCGGGGGCGTTACTAAGCCCGAATGGCATGACTAGATATTCGAAATGTCCGTCCCGCGTGTTAAACGCTGTCTTCCACTCGTCTCCTTGACGGATCCGTACTAAATTGTATGCCCCTCTGAGATCTAGTTTGGTAAAGATGTGGGCTCCACTAATCTTGTCGAAAAGGTCCATAATAAGGGGTAATGGATAACGGTTCTTGATAGTAATTTTATTTAGTTGCCGATAATCAATACACGGGCGTAAAGATCCGTCTTTCTTTTTAACAAAGAAAAATCCTGCTCCGGCTGGTGAAGATGATTTTCTAATGAACCCTCGGGCTAGGTTTTCAGATATGTATTGTGACATACCTTGGGTCTCTGGTAAGGACAGGAGATACGTCCTACCACGAGGAATTTGTTTTCCCGGGATTAATTCAATCGGACAGTCCCACGGGCGATGGGGTGGAAGAATCTCTGATCTTTGTTTGGAGAAGACGTCCTTAAAGGCTAAATAGACCGAAGGTAATGTACAGGTTTTAGAATTCGTCTGAGTATGACAGACTTGAAAGCGGTGTGAGGGAATACATTGCTTATGACACTGCGGGCCCCAGGAAATAACCTCCGCACGAACCCAGTCAAATTGAGGGGAATGGTTCCAGAGCCAAGGAAGACCCAGTATCAGTGGGTTAATAGACTGTGGTAATACTAGGAATTGGATCCACTCTTGATGTAAGGCTCCTACCAACAATTGAACCGCACTCGTAATACTGGAGATGACACCGTTGCTGACACGGTTACCATCCACGGCAGTGAGGGTAAGCGGTTGGGGCAGATCTTGAATGGTTAACTGGAGCTCTGAAGCAAGAGAGGCCGAAATAAAATTTCCTGCGGCATCGGAGTCCACGAAGGCAGAGATTTGTTGGGGTCCTTTAGTAGTCAAAAGCTGGACAGGCATGAGAAACTCGAGATTGGAGGTGGAGTAGGGAGTGGAAACGGTAACTCCTAAGACGGCCTCCCTCTTACCGTCTAGGAGGAGGCGTTTCCCGGTCTCTTGGGACAGAGACTTCTTCAGATGTTAGTTTAGAGCGGCCAAGCTGCATAGGTTCTTTAGTGGAAGATATTGGGTTTTGAAATTGGGGAGCCAAACGGGGAATCCGTCTTGTAGAGGACCTTTCTGAAATTCTCTCTCTGAAACGAAGATCGATCCTGATACATAATGAAACGAGGGCGTCCAACTCCGAGGGGAGTTCTCTGGTAGCCAATTCGTCCTTAATTCGATCGGTAAGACCCTGCCAGAAGGAAGCAATGAGGGCTTCATTGTTCCATCGAAGCTCAGAGGAGAGGGTCCGAAATTGTACGGCATACTGCCCGACAGACATAGAACCTTGTCGCAGGTTTAAGAGGCTAGATGCAGCAGAAGAGACTCTGCCCGGTTCGTCGAAGACCTTCCGGAACATGTCAATAAAAGCCGCGGAGTCCTCCAGCAAAGGGTCATTGTGCTCCCATAACGGGGATGCCCAGGCCAGGGCTTGCCCACTAAGTAGCGAAATTATGAAGGCTACCTTGGTACGTTCCGAGGAGAATGCTGTAGAGTTACACTCAAAGTGAATGGCACACTGGTTAAGGAACCCTCTACATTCTTTTGGATCCCCGTCAAACTTATCGGGGGAAGGTATTCTTAGTCCAGTAGTGGCGGCTGGAGGGGCAGCAGGAGCCGCAGGGGCCACTGCAGAGCGAGAAGGAGCCGCAGATGGTTCCGTAGGAGGGGTTTGTCCTGCCCGTAGAGAGTCCAGGCGAGATAGGATTCCCTGCACACACTGGAGTAAACGAGCCTGGTCCGCCTCCTGCTGTTCCACTCGGCGACCCAGGTGGATAATGAGGTCCCGAGTTGTAGGTTCACCTTTTTCATCTGACGTCATGGCCAGAGTATACTGTCACGGATTTAGGGTATTTGCTTACTGATTTTTGCACTACTCACCCAAGAGGTGCGGAGTCTAACGTGTTCCTGGTTTTCACCAGGGACCCCCGCAAGGAAGTGTGGTCTTAGCTGCGGGAACACGCAGGTCGCGGTCCTCCAAGGGAGTAATCAGTGAAGCAGTAGATGAAAGCGGTGTCGTACAGGCCCAGTCCAAACCGTGAACTCAGGAGATGTCCAAGGGAAAGTTCAAAGCCGTAGTCAGGGTAGCCGGGTCGAGGTCAGAAGCACAGGAGGAAGAGTCAAATATCAAGCCGAGGTCAAGTTCACAGGGAGCACAGAACAGGGGTAGTAAGTAACAAGCCAGGAAGCGCTGGAAACGGTACACAGGAACGCTGGAGCTAGGATGAGACCTAATACTCTGGCACTCTCCATGTGCCAGAGTGAGGCTTTTATACAGGTGCAGTCCAATCACTGGCGGTGGTGACGCTAAACACCACCGCCGGAGTTACTAGGAAGTGTTCCGTTGCCTAGCAACGGAACGCGCGATCGCTGACCCGGAAGTACGCTCGGTTGCCTGGCAACCGAGCGCTCTGTCACAGAAGCAGACGTCCGTCTCTGTGCAGCAGGCATAGCACGGAGACGGCGTCTGACAGATGTGCATAACAATTTGGGGACTCGCAGCGGAGGTTACGCTACCAGATGATACGCAAGGCCTACGGATTTCGGTTCCTCAACGAAGGTTGGAGAGACGCGTCATATACGGGTGAGAACGCAATGTGTTCAAAACCTGTTTATCATTCTGTGTTGTGAAACCGAATGTCCGTTTTTGCATAATCTAAGGAGCGCTAACTTGAATCTAGGGACAAGAAAGAGAAATGTTTCCTTTACTGTCGTTTTTGCATTTTAAATGTATTTTATTGCATAGCGTATATGTACTTCCTGCATTGCGTATGTGTACTTCCGGTATTGTTGCCACGTGTTTAAGCAAATGTTTTGATAGATAGCCCGTTATATATCTCTATAGTACAATCACTTGTTAAAAACCTCTGAATATCTATTACGCTTGGGAAAGTATTCTTTTCTGCGCAGAAAACTAAAGAGTATGTGTATGTGAATTGTGTGATTGCAAAGTGAAAAGGTTACTTTCTGTTGAAATAATACAGGGAAACTCGGTTGCTGTTTGACGAGACGGGTAGGACAGCCGTGGTACACAGTATACACGGCAGGTATACTGGGAACGAAAACCAGAAGTTTTCGGCGCAATCCCAATAGTAATCGCAATGTTTATTGATAGCTAGTATCTCTAAGCGGTGCGTCCGGACCGCATGGTTCATAGCGCAACTGTGATTGTGACTTGGGAAGTTGTGGGAGGAAATACATTGGGGTGACCAGTGGAATAGTACTCAGCAGATGTGTATGGGAAAAGCAGGTTTGGTGGTTTTGTGATCCCAGTTTTCTGTGTTAGGTTTATCCTCATTACATACTCTAAAAAAACGCAAGGGGTTGTTCAGTTGTACAACAGACGGGAGGAAGTGAGTAGACCCAGCCTGTTCAATTTGTCCATGGCCAATAGTGTCTCTAGTGGTAGTTGTGTATTGCATAGAGGTGGGGAAAAAGTTGTTTCCACATGGGAGCTAAGCAGACGCTAGAGATGGTCAGCGAGGTGCTGCCTAAAGATGGTATATCATGTCTAAGAAATATGACGCATACGCAATGGCGTATTGTGACATATGGGTCAAGTTTACCAGAGAGTGTGTGAAACCCTTTCCCAAGGTTGGTACTTTTGATTCAGAGGTATTGTGTACTGTTAAAGAAAAGCTATTTTTGCTTAAATCTCTGAAAGAGATGATTAAACATAATGATTGCTTAAAGTTGTGGCAACAAGAAGGAAACACGTGGCAAGGCAGGGGGTACAGCGGAAGTAGGCGTTGAGAAGCGTGGAGAACTGAACGCAAGCGCCTCCCCCTGCCGCCGTATGCGGTTGGGGGTGTAAGTACAGCCATTACCAAAAATGATAAAAATGAAACGAGAAAACTATATCCTGTACTAAATGTAACAATGTTGAGCTGTGTCCGTGGCGCTCCACTAAGATATGCTGCCCTGCTTGTATCAGAAAAAGTTCACCACAACTTTACAATAACATAGACATATATAGATTGATACATACATTAGGCGCTGTCTTCACACACACTAGGAAGAAGGATGTATATTTCATATGGGAACAATGTCCAAGTTGCAATAATCTAGAGTATGAAACATAATACACAGAAAAAAAAATTTGATGGTGAAGTATGTTGGCAAAAGTGTGATCTTGATAAATCTTTAACACTCCTATATAAATATACGCCCGTGCCAGATATTGATGGTAAACATAACACCCGTGTTTTCAGTCTGTGGAGGCCCCCTATAGGGTATGCGCTTACTCAATAGTAGAAATAGTCAGGCCCTCAGAGGATATAACGATGTTTCACTTGATCCAAATATTACTCTTAGCGATTTCCACTCAAAAATAAGAAGAATAAAAACAATCTGGTGCATTATCTTTTATAAACATCAAGTAAAATACAAATACATATTGCTCGTACCAGAAAGCGGATTAAATCTCGCATGCAACAACAAGGTGGATGTTTCCCTCACCCCAATCGATAACATCCATCCGTGTGTATGTCCGACAATCCTGGTAACTCAGCTGTTCAAAACCTGAAAGATTTATCAAGATCACACTTTTGCCAACATACTTC
Source organism: Mixophyes fleayi (assembly GCF_038048845.1). Classification (NCBI taxonomy): domain Eukaryota; kingdom Metazoa; phylum Chordata; class Amphibia; order Anura; family Limnodynastidae; genus Mixophyes; species Mixophyes fleayi. Next base: position 153,312,383 of record NC_134407.1, on the reverse strand, counting down.
ACCATCAAAAATTTTTTTCTGTGTATTATGTTTAATACTCTAGATTATTGCAACTTGGACATTCTTCCTATATGAAATATACATCCTTCTTCCTAGTGTGTGTGAAGACAGCGCCTAATGTATGTATCGATCTATATATGTCTATATCCTGTACTAAGTCAATTTAAAAATGTTTCTGAGGAAGACGACAAACCCCCCGTACTTTCAGCCCTTGTCCTTGCTATTAACATGCTAGAAATACAGCGCAAGTATGGAAAGGGAGCGGTCCCACCAGCAGGGGCAGCGGATGAAATTGGTGAGAGTAGTGGAGTGAGTAGTAGGAGGGAGGAAATTCATTGTACTGAAACAGTTGTTCCTGTGATTAATCCTGAATGTAGCGATTCGGTTGGTGTCTTTCCTGTCCGCACAATAGCAGTTCCCAATGGAAAAGCGGACAAGGATGATGTAGTCCCTGTAAAGAATGTAGCAATGCATTGTCCTTGGACTAGATCGGAGTTACATTCAATTATGTCTGATTTCCCAGATCCTAGAAAAGATTTGGCCAGATGTCAGTAGTTCGTTAAAGACTTAGGTAATGCACATGAGCCAACAAATAAATATTGGCGAGTGGTGTTGAAGGCTTGTCTTCCTCCCAATACAGACATACAGAAGTTTGTTAAGGACTGTATGTTGGAGGAGGACATAACCTTAACAGATGAGGTCAAACAAGAAAACATTAAGAGAATTGTCTCACAATTGGCCATCTGTTTTCCAGTGGTAGTGAATTGGAGCAAAATTTTCACTATAAAGCAATAAGATAGTGAAAGGTTAATGACGGTGAGTATCCAAGCTTTAGAGAGACAATACATACAACCACAGACGCATAACACCTATTGCAAAGAAAGAAAGAAACATACTACAGTATGGTGTTATAAATGTCAGAAGGAGGGACATGTAAAGAAGTACTGTAGAGAGGGAAGTTATGGGTCACATAACAGACATACATGAGATCTAGATAATCCCCAACATCTACCCGCACATATTATAGCAGCAAATGCTACACGGGGAAAGTGATAGTCAACGCTAGGGATCAGGTCATACCTGTAGTCTACCGCCAGTTAGGTTAACTGAGAGTCTGAGAGAAGAACCTACAATGATAGTTGACATAGCTGGTAGGAAACAAACTTTTCTTGTAGATACAGGGGCGGCCAGTTCAGTGATAACCTCTCCTTTTAATCTACAGGTAACTAGCAAAACTGTTCCAGCTAGGGGGGTAACGGGGAGAGTGTTACATTACTCTTTGACTAAACCTGCAGAAGATACTATTGGGCCTCTACATACCAAGCATTCATGTCTCTTGGCTGCAGCAGCTCCTACTAACTTACTGGGAAGGGATTTGTTGTGCAAAATGGGATGTGTCATATACTGTACCCCTGATGGTGTATTCCTAGACATACCATAGAAGGTTGCACATGAGGTACCTGATATATTGAACACCCCACAAAGGTTAATGTTACACTCTACTGTTATAGAAGTCCATCTCAGGTAAAGGGAATGTTGCTGGAAGTACCGGGTTCCCTATGGACCAAAGATGGACAGGACACCATTGATGGCAAATATAGCTCCTGTAATGTTAAATCTAAAAAGTGGTAGAATAGCTCCAAAAATCCCACAGTATCCATTGAAACCAGAAGTGGAATTAGGGGTGTATCCTGTTATTGAGAGGCTGTTGCAACAAGGGATTTTAATTCATACATCCAGCACAGCCAATAGTCCCATTTTGCCTGTGAAGAAGAGTGGTGGGAGGGGCTATAGATTAGTCCAGGACCTAAGGGGAATTAACAAAGTTGTTGAGAGCCAATTCCCCATAGTGCCCAATCCAGCTGTCATCCTCATGCAGATTCCACCGTCTGCTAGTCACTTTACTGTCATTGACCTCTGTTCTGCCTTCTTCTCAGTCCTTTTTCACCCTGACTGCCAATGCCTTTTTGCATTCTCCTATAGGGGGGTGCAATACACATGGACCAGACTTCCCCAGGGGTTCATTGACAGCCCTAGTATTTTCTCCCAAGCCTTACATGACTTTATACAATCCTTCCAACCAAGCAATGGGTCGGTTCTGATTCAATCTGTGGACGATTTGTTGTTGTGCTCTGATTCGTTTATGTCATGTTTACATGATACTAAATTGTTTTTACTTCATCTCTCGCAAACAGGGCACAAGGTTGCAAAGGACAAGTTACAGCCATGTCAGACTAAGGTTAAATACTTAGGACACTGTCTCACCCAGGGGCTAAGAAACTTGACAACGGACAGAATTGAGGCAATACAACACATGACTCTGCCGCAGAACCAGAAGCAAATCTTTCTTGGGGATTTGAAGCTTGCAAGCAGGGCCTTCTCACCTGCTCGCAAGTTTGTTTATTACCCAGTTTGTTTACTAGTTTATTATGTTTGTCCCCAATTGTAAAGCACTACGGAATATGTTGGCGCTATATAAATAAATGATGATGATGTGTTGATACTGTAGATCCTGGATCCCAGGTTTTTCTATTCTGGCGTTACCATTGCAGGAGTTAGTCTCTTCCTCAAAACCAGAACGTGTCATACACACAAGGGAGTCAGAGCAAGCATTCTTTAATCTTAACGATAGTCTAACTAGAGCGCCTGAATATCGGATTATGAAAAGCCCTTTGAGTTATACTGTACGGAAGCTGATGGTTGTGCAGCAGGTGTCCTCACTCAGAAACATGGTGACGCTAACAAACCGGTAGCATACTACAGTGCACAATTGGACACTGTGGCAAGATCACTTCCAACATGTCAAGTGTAGCAGCAACTGCTCTTCTGGTAAGTAAGAGCGAGGACGTAGTATTAGTATATGATTTAACTGTCTATACACCTCATGCGGTATCAGCTCTGTTGAATTCAGCTCAAACCAGACATGTCTCTTCACTAGGTTCACAAAATGGGAACTAGCTCTGATGGCACCCGCAAACATCACCATCAAACGGTGTAGCACTTTAAATCCAGCTGCATACCTTCCATATGTGCCTCAAGATTCACAAAGGGTGGGAGGTGAGACTGGTTGGGATGAGCTTTGCAGGTATACTGATACGCATGATTGTATGGAATATCTGACCTTTACTGCAAGGCCCGAAATACGTGAAACCCCCTTAGAAAATGTAGATTTTACGTTTTACACGGACGGGGGTTGTCATAGGCAGACTGAGACGGAAGAACTATGCACTGGCTACGCTGTTAAAGGCATTCAGGATGTTGTAGAATCTAAACCCCTTGGCCCACCTCACTCAGACCAAGTGGCCGAACTAGTAGCACTAAGGAGAGTGTGTGAGTTGGCAGAGGGTAAGTCAGCTAATATATATACTGACTCTAGGTACGCCTTCGGGGTAGTGCACGATTTCGGGGCCCTTTGGCGTCTTAGAAACTTTACAACAGCAGCAGGCACACCAGTAGCACACTCACGACACATAAAATGACTTTTGACAGCGATACTGTTACCCAAGACAGTAGCCGTCATAAAGTGTAAAGCCCACACATCCGAAGAAGACCCGGGGGTAAATGTATAAATCTCCGGATTCTTCATCTCCGGCGTGTTCAGCCTCTTCAGCGCTTAAATTTAAAGCGGCGCTGCATTGTAAAGGGAAACTTCCCTTTACAATGCAGCGCCGCTTTAAATTTAAGCGCTGAACACGCCGGAGATGGAGAATCCGGAGATTCGTTCATTTACCCCCCGGTGTCATTGGGTAATAACACGGCGGATGAAGCTGCTAAATGGGCAGTAGGGTTACCTATAACTGTATCGACAGAGACAATAATGGTTTTTCAGACATTAGACACTCAGAAATTGATTGAAATGCAAGATTTGTGTTCCCTACAGGAAAAGGCAGTCTGGAAGGCGTTAGGGATGTGGTCAAGAGTCCTCGGGACTGTGTTAGTGTGCACTGATGTGTTTTCCAGTTGAGTAGAGGCATATCCAGCAGCCACTAATACTGCTGTTTTCACTGCAAAGACAATTGTTCAGGAATTTGTGTGTAGATACGGTATCCCTAGAATCATTGAAAGTGATAGGGGTACCCACTTTATCGGTGATATCCTCAAGCCAGTGGTAAGGTGGAAAGGTAAACGGTACCATTAAGAATAAGCTGAGTAAGATAATGGCTGAAACTGGGTTGGCGTGGCCAGAAGCTTTGCCAGTAGTCTTCCATAGCATCAGAACCACTCCCAGACCTCCTCTTAATCTATCTCCCTTTGAGATACTTTTTGACAGACAACCTCATTTGATTATAAGTTCACAGGACGATTTGAAGTGCAATAAGGAAGTGACTGTGCAATATCTCATAAAAATGAGCAGACAGCTAAAACAACAACAACAAAAGCTGAAAATGCTTTCACCTGGTGTGCCAGAAACGAACTGTCATGATGTTGAACCCGGGGAATATGTTATGATCCGCAATTTCTTATGCTTAGGTTGTTTAACAGACCGTTGGGAAGGTCCGTACCAAGTGTTGATGACCAGTACTACATCTCTGAAGGTTGCAGAAAGAAACACTTGGGTCCATTTCGCTCACTGCAGGAAAGTCAGTAGCCCGGAGAAAGTACGAGACAAAGCTGAGACCGAACGACATGGATCTGTCACTCGTAAACCTGTTCCGGGGGAGACCTAAAGCCTGCAGCCAAGACACCTGAGCCAAGGACCTTGCCCAGACTATCATTCCAGCAATGGAGTGACGGATTTTGTTTTTCTTTTGTTGCAGGATTTTTTTTATTTTTACATTTTACAGGACATTTTATTTTTGTGAAGGAGGCTGGATGACGGAGAGCGGGTCTGTTAGTGATACTGATAAAGTGGAGTTGGAGGAAAGGTTGATAGAACCAACAGTGCAGCCCATTGTCAAACTCGGTCCAGGGGTTATGAAAAGGTCTCCTAGCTCTGGAACTCGGAGGCAGTGTGAGGGGCTATTGTCTGAAGAATATTGTATTTGTAAGTACTGTGACTCCCTAGTTGAAGAGAAGTGCATTCAGCGATGCCAGTCCCATGGTAATCTGGAAATGAGTGAGCATCCTCTGGAGGATTATCACTCCCTAGTGGGTAAGGTCTTAAACCAAACTGAGTGCTGTGTGTGCTCTCATGTACCTCAGGGACAGCATAACATAGGATTAGTGCCGTTCCCACTAAAAATCTCTGAGGTCCTCGAAATACGGGGAGGGAGGTCCATAGACGGGAGATACAATATCACTAGGTCCCCTAGTGTGAAGCTTCGCAATACTCTTTAGACCGGTCTTTGCTGTGTCTGAATATCTCGCAGGTAAAAAGACTGGAGAATTGGGAAGCTGACCTACCTGATCAGACAATGGCTCACCACACTAGTATTGAGGGGAAACTCTCAAGGTCACCAGTAAGTAGGTATGGTGATGGGCATCATAAACTAGGACGTGTCAACAGACATAGGAGAGTATCCATTGGGAAAGTCCCTATAGGTTATTGTAAGAATGTCATCCATGCCGTTACTTGTCTTGAGCAAGTGGAGACACTAGGCATGGGTAGTTTTGTCAAAACTTTGTGTGATATAATCAATGATCGCACTGTACCCTAAGTCCTCCCAGATGATGTGTACTGTGTTTGTGGGAGAAAGGCTTATTCCTGGTTAACGCTGAGTTCCAAGGGTTTGTGCTTTTTAGGTAAACTGGTTCCCAAAGTCATGACCATTACACATGATGAAATGATTGATATCCATAGGACTACATCACCACCATACATACACACACAGTATGAACATCGTGGAAAAAGAAACATGATTCTTGGTGAAGAACCCATAGCTACAAATTTGGTTTGTGAAACCACTGGTTTCCAGGTTGTGGTTGCTTTAGATCCCACCAGAATCGCTCTGGGAACTTTAAATTTCAAGTATATTCAGGAACTAGCTAAATTGATAGACAATATCATCGAGATGTATGATGACATTTTCAGGTATACGGGTAGAGAGCTACAGGCTTATAAAAAGGAGTTGGTGCAACATAGACTGGTGTTGAATTATCTTACATCTATTACTGGTTGATATTGTGTGACTTTGGCCACCCAGTTTGGTGTCAAATGTTGCACATACATCACCAATAATACTGATGACCCAAAGGAAGTCATAGACCGGCAAATGGATGAAATTCTGCAACTAAAATGGGAATTTCAGAGGAACCATAATTCTTCATTATATGAAATTGGAGAAAAGGTGGCAGGATGGTTCTCATGGTTGAATACTGTAAAATGGTTCTCTGGTCTAGGACAGTGGGTACAGGAAATGGTTGCTAGCATAGGTAAGCTCCTGATCCTTATACTTGGTGTCATCTTAGTAATTGGCTTATGTGTCAGATGTGTTCCTACTGTGTGGAAGTGTGGATAGTGGTCTAACGAGGTAAACACTGAACATGAAACTGTAATGGTGGTGAGGATACAGGTATCATGATCAGTGAAGAACTGCATTACAATCCTGACATCGAGAACATAATTAGGTGATAGTTTCTTACACTATCAAAGGGTGGAGCTGTCAAAGTCAGATAATTGGATATGGTCATTTCAATTAATATCTAACAACTTGATTGTCTTTGTCTGAAATTATGCGTATAGCACACTATGGCGTGGAGGAGCGTAATCAACCGAAACATGTGGCAGACACTTTTACACACATTTACACAGACACATACACTTGTAAATAGCTCATATTAAAAGTAGTTGCAACACATAGTTATTTGTACTGAAATGTAGCAGAGTTTATGGTGAAGAATTATAATGTTATATACACATTAGTGAGATCAAAGGTTCAGGTCACAGGAAACGTCAAGTTTGGTATCATTTTAATCCCCTATTTATCTGCAGTCGTCTGGTTCATTCGCCGATGGGATCGCACATTGCATATGCTAGTTATGGATGATAGGGAATAAATGATTAGAATGGTCTTGTCTGTGTAATGCTTATAGACCAGTTTAGACCAGTTCTTGGCGGGAAGATTAAGTATGCATCTTCTGGATAGCTGAACCACACCCCTTGATGGCATTGTTTGAACTGGCCAATGACCTGCATTACACTGGACCTTCCAGAAACCTGAACCTATGGAAGCAAGTCACATCATCTGTATTGTTTTCACTGTATTACTGACTGTATATAAGTGGGGGCTCTGGGACCAGTGTTCAGTCTACTTGACCACAGCTTTTAGATCTGAATGACTGTACACTGGATCCAGGGCGCCTGCTAAAACTAACGGCTGTACTTATTTTATTCTGACTTGTTATTCTGCTACTTTCGGCTATTAAATCACATTGTGCTTTGGAACCACATTACGGCAATTGGACAATCGTTATTGGATAGCAATTAGACGTGCATAACAGAACATAACAGCAATAATCTCATATAAATGGTATGTGTGTGCATTTTAAAATAATTATTTAAGCATAATTGTAAGATAAAAAGAATATCACAAGTTTACTCAGATTGCTCATATAAACATCTAAGGGCAATCAACTTTTATAATACCAGTGTGCATAAAGAAATAATTTATTTTCTAATTAAATTTCAAACAAGATAAAGAACACAATCTGCAAAATGTCACTTGACTGTTTTACAGAAAGAAAAAAGGCACTTTGCCATAAATGCATAACAAAAAACATTAAATTGTTTATTTTTTTTCTTGGTTGCGGGCTCAGGAGACTTGGCCCGACTGGTGGATGCCCGTCTGCCACCCCTGATCCTTCCAATGCTATGCACTGGAGTAGGGGGCAATGAAGAAATTGGGATAGTGATTACGGTGCTGCCAACTGATGATGAGGGCACCGGCAGCTGTGCCAATTATTGACCACTTAGAGAGTCTAAATTCCCTGAAAGTTCACAAACAGCCTCAGTTAGGTTGTTTAGTCCCGTGTTAAGTTGGATAAGGCTGGCATCTATTCTTTCCAAGGAGGTAGACATACTTTGTTGGGTGTCTTGCATATTGCGCAAGTATCTAAAGCCTTTTGTTAGGTGGCACTGAATACCTCTCTGGGAGTCCTGGTGGTATGCCGCCAAATTTTCTTGAACCCTACTAAAATGCTGAATGGATGCAGCTACATTAGGTACTGCTGCAGGTTGAGATTAGGTGGATGTGGAAGTTGGTGGGCTGAGTGTTGGTGCAGCCCACACAGACTCCTCAACTTCAGGGAATGTTTACATGGTCTCTAAGGTGATAAACTCCTCACATCCCACATCTGTGCCTCTCTTTGTGGTGTGTACACATTGGCCTCCCTTGCACCTTGTGATGTTCCCTAGAAAATGGAAACAAAACCCATTAATAACCATTATCAGAACAAAAGCAGTTACGGGTGTTTTTCATTACAGTCAAATGTTTGATATCCTTTTTTTCTCCCCCATTACAACATAGGTGGATTTACCTTCTAGGGAGTCATCCTGGCCTGTTTGTGCTGGTGCGGTCTGCTTTTGTGCGGAGCCTGTGTGTAGAAAATTTTGAAATATTTGAAATGAATATATTTTTCCTGTGCACAAAATTTCACAATAAAAAAAAAATTTATATAAAAATGTTCAGGTTTCTGTATTCAATGTGCAGGATAATCAAACATTTACATGCTGCAGGGTTACTGTTTGACCATAAAGGATAAACATTTGCACCATTATACATTATACACAGGTCTGTCGGTGTCACGCCCTGAGGAGCTCAATTGGGATGAACTGCTTGAACTCCTCCTCATATGACATGTAGGTCATCACCAGAGCAGGTCCACCACCAGTTTCACCAACTTTTCTTTCACTCCGTGCTTGATGTTACTGATGTGTTTGCGGCAGTTTTCAATTGTATGCTTAATGGGGCCCACCGCATTTACCACATCACATAATTGTGACCACAGCTGCTTCTTTTATGCAAACGTAGTCTTTGCATCTAGACTCCCCAAAATCTCACTAAATTGTGTAAAAGCGCACAATGTTTCTTAAAATTAAAGCGTACACTGCACCTGGACTTTCTTTGGCCCGCAGAAGGGCCTGTCTCTTCCTCCTGCTCCTGCTCACCTCTCCTTCCTCTCACCATGCTGACAGACACAGAACACACAGGGGAAAAACAAAAAAAAAAAAAATTAGACTGATAAAGAATTTGTTAGTTGAGAAATCAAATTGCTAATTAATACATATGGCGACTTGGTGGTTCAAAACACCGGTGATCTCTCGTGATTTTAAATTGCTGGAAAAATTGCAGCTTGATACATTTACCCGAGAGAGAGAGAGAGAAACCTACCCGTGTAATGCAAGGTTTTGGAACAAGACTTCCAGATAGTGCTAAACATTGCAAAAGCACTGGACATTTTTGGCCTCAAAAACACTCAAGCTGGACAAATAAGTGTTAATAGGTTAACTAAACAATACAGTGAACAACATACTTAAACACTTTGCAAGTCCTAGCCAGGTAAACAGTGCAAACTTTACACCTGTATTTAGTCATTTCACTGTTTGGAAGAGGGACTGGTCCAATTCCTGTAGAAACAGAAAGTAATAGGTTGCAGAAATCTGCAAGCAAGCAGGGTAATTACACCCAAGAAAGCCTGGAACTCTTGTAAAATTCATGATTTTAATGATGCAGTTTAGTAATTAGCTTGAACTTTGAGTACTGAGTGTTTAGTTTAACCTTGTACCAGCAAAAAGGCTGTATAAATTAGTTAACAGTTAAAAATGTTAACAGATATCGAGATTGTCTCTTAAGTGTAGTGTGAGGATACCACCCTTAGCTGGGATGGAAGTTACCCTCTGTGGGATTCAACTCACTCGGGTAGACCAGGATATATCCAAAATAAGACTTTATTACGACAGCACAACACCACAAGACGTTCACAAGTTACAGGGTAAATGATAGCATGTATCCTCCAGCAATATTACCACTACCGTTTAGCAAAACAGTTATGGTGTCTCCTAGCCTGGGTTACTAGCTCACACCAACCCTGTCCTGGTAGGGTTCCCTCCAGCGGCACCACAGTGCCTGGCCCAGAGTCCTTTTCACTGATGTCTTCTACACCAGGATCCTCCAAACTAGCATCGCTCCCCTGGCATTCTCCTCCAGTATATTATTTTCTCTGTACCCAGGAAGTAGGGTCAAATGTCTCAAACCTCCCCTTTACAGAAGGGGCCTCCCAGTCAACAATTTAGCTGCTAGACATACTGTCCCTGTTACCTTGATTAGACAATAGAATGGCTTGACTCAATTAGCTGTTTTGGCTGGATACACTACACATGGGGTTACAATAGTACATCAAGGAATGACACTGCACGCTTACATGGAACAATAAGACTTTTGACACATTATATCAGCAGGGTTACACAATATAAGTCTGTGATACCTTTTGATACAATTACATTTATATTGACACATATTGATACATTTCCCCATGCTATTTCAACCAATATATTACTGTGGAGGCACATTGCATATGAGTAGAAGTTCTAACCTCATTACCTCTCAGGTTATCTGTTGACCTAGCTAATTAACATGGGCTGCCAGCTAGTTAACTCAGACATTGTTCTGATTACAAACCTCATCTCAGCTGCACCCCATACAATAGACATTTGAGACAAATGGTAATTACATTAGCTAGCACAAGCAAAATGACTACTGTTGTTCTGATATTTTCACACAGTATGGCAATATTGTTTCTATTTATACTACATACAATATCACAGGTAATAGTATGGGCAAAATGTACCTAATAACATGAAATAATAATACACATAATACACTGATGCTCTGGTGTATATACTTAGACTGGGCCAAGGATTAAAAAGTACAATAAACCGTGAGAAACGGGTGATGATTACATAGTTCTCAGTCCAGTAGCAACCCGTTTCCTCACATGTAGTAATAGTGATTTGCTAAACTTGGGGATAATATAATTTGTTTGCCACTGTTGGGCTAATTTAAGGGGATGATTAAAATAGAAATCCTAAATCTAATTAGAGTAATTCTGTCATCCCTAACATGTTTCTTTATCTTCCTTATCCCGAACCCTATCCCTATTGTCCCATAATAAGACCTGCGTTAAAAAGTGATCTGGTTTCTTGGGGTCTTGTTGTGGCTGGAGCATCACCTCTCTCTGCTTCTCTGCTGCAACAAATTCCGGGACAAATCCAAAGATGAAAATGTGCCTTTCACAGAAAACTAGAAAGAGTGCATCCTACGTTACCCCAAATTATTATTCTGCTTGCTCCCAATTGTAAAAAGCTGAGGAATTTGCTGGTACTATATAAATAACCTTACAATTATAAATAATAATAATAATAATAATAATAATAATAATAATAATAATCTAGCCAAGATATTAAAACATAAGACACACCGATTTACTCATGCCAAGAAGCTTGGCATGAGTATACATAGTTAAGATTCCCTTTTTATGGATTTATATACTGAATTTATTGATGTTCCCCTTTTAACACAGATATCATAACATCCCCCCCCCTCACCACAATTCCATACCTTTCTTAGCCCCCTTAACATTAATGCTATCCTCTCTCCCCTCTATACACCCCTTTACATTAACAGAATATTATTTATTATGTGATTTTATAATGATTAATAAATATTATTGTTCCATTTTTCTGTATGGACTGCTGTATTGTGGTCCTATGGAACACTACTTTAGTGTCAATAAAAAACATCCTAAGCTTAATATGTGGGTTCGGTTTGGCATATCTGACCAAGTTTACAAGCAACTTATTCTGGGTCTTTCAGATTTTGCTTGGCTTCAGCAATTCCCATAAATTCTACTTCTTAATTATGTTTCTGATACTCCAAGCAGGAAGTGCTTAGATATTTATTTATGTATTTTTCTATCTACATTTTTTGGTAACAATGTCATAATGAGGTCCAATCAAACATGACGAAAGAGGGGAAAGGGGGGAAAGGGGGGTATACAGTAGAGAAGTGCACATTAGAAATGTCTTATAGGTATCAATGTACAGTCTTATTTTAGTACAAGGTGAAATGTTGTTTGAATAACAGTGAGAATGAGAACCGACAAAGAATATAATGACAATTAGTAGAATGTATAGTTTTACAGTGGAAAGGAAGATGGGAAGGGTGGTGAGAGTATATATAATGGGTGAGAGAGAGACTGGGGTGTAAATATTGTAGAAGGTAAAGACAGGTGAAGGGAAGGCCAGAAAGTAGGGGGTTGCAGTATTCAAGGTGGGAGATAATGTGACAATGTATAAGAGTTTTTGTAACACTCTGAGCGAGAAAGGGTTATATTCTGCCAATGTTTCGAAGGAGGAGGCTACCAGATGGTGCAAGAAACTGTATGTGTGGAGTAAAGTTGAGAGCGAAGTTAAGACACCAAGGCAGCGGGCTTGGGCAATAGCGGAGATATTGAAATTGTGAACTATGAGGGAGACTGGAGTAGGTGTTGTATCACCGGGCGGGGGTAAGATAATGAGCTGTGTTTTGGCCATTGAGCTTTAGGGAGAGTTGGGACATCCAGATGGAGATGTTAGTAAAGCAGTTGGACATGTGGGATAAGAAAGGAGAGTTGAGGGAATGAGAGGTAGATTTATGTGTCGTAAGCATAGAGGTGGTAGTGGAGGTCAAAGGAACATTCATATACATTCACCAAGAGAGAAGGTATAAAGAGAGAAAACCAGAGGGCCAAGAACAGAGCCTTGAGGAGCCCCAACAAATAGAGGAGGTGGAGCAGAGGATGTGTCAGTAGTAGATACACTGAAGGAGAATTCAGAAAAGTAGAAGGTGAACCAATAAAAAATAGTGCTGTGAAGGCCAAGGGAGTGAAAGATGTTGAGAAGAAGAGGATGATCAACTGTATCAATAGTGGTAGAGAGAGCAAGGAGGATGACCCTCTGACTTCAGTAGATCATTGGTTATTTTAGTTTCGGTGAAGAGTAGAAGGCATTCCATTGTTTTATTTTTTTGTACATAAATGTACACTAATATGTCATGTTTAAGGCTGAACCCTGTTGTGTTAATGTCTTTTCACCTATAGATTAAGTGAAACATGCAATGTGAGTAGGTTTGCCCAAACTTTTGCATACAATTGTATTATGTAAGTTTTACATACTGCATTATAAAGGGGAACTAAAAGCTTTTTTAAAGAAATAACTTTAATTATTTATTTAATTAAATATAAATATAATGAATAATTTAAAAAAAATAAATGAATACTTAGTGAACTCACTTCAACTACTCTTATCTAGTTTTCAGGCAGAATCCTTTACTGAAGGGGCTCTAGCCACCAACTGCCCACAAAGGATCTCAAGGATTTATGAATAAACATAAGTGAATGTTCATTGGATGATTTTGATGATCTGAAATTGGGACATAGGGTTCTCCAAATAAACTCTTTTCCTTGTAGCTTGGAGAATTATGCTGCAAAAATATATTAAATTACATTTCCATATTGCCCCTGTCACATCTTTGTGTATGCCATAATCATAGAGCAGATGTTTTATTGCATCACTCCTTCATTATAACGCCAACCTCACTTACCAAAACCACATTAATTGTATTCATTTCAGTGCATGTCACGCCCTTTATAATCACACCCTCACCGTAATGCCAGTTTTGTACCGCCGTGATCCTTGTTAAATAGGCTTTCCCATGCTTTGCTTGATGAAACTTTTCTACAGAGAAACTCATTGAATCTTATCATCAATGGTGACCTCTTGATGTATGGGTGTGAAGCACTATTGCTGAAGGAAAGCTTGTCTTTGCCGGCCATAGGACTTTTTACCCTATGATAAATATGCCCCTGTATCTCAGAATAAGGAATAATGCTGGAGACTTTGTTTTTAAACATTCTTTGTTACATTTTTTGTGTTCAAGTATTAGTTAGGAATAGTTGTATTCCTCCTGCTCCATGCCAGAATGCCATATATACATTTTTTGTGACATTTAGGCTTTTGCTTTATACCTTTTTATTTTTTACCTGTAGGTCATGTGTATACACTTTTTATGTATAGGTGCAGTATGTATCGATTAAAGTAAACATGTCTATGTTGTGTCCTGGTTACACTAAAGGCAACAATAGTGTCAGCACTGTTTTAATCAGAGTCTGTTGCCATTCTGTCACCGTTTTCTCTGCAGTAGGAATGTGTGTATGTGCTCAAGGTGTTCGTGTCACTAACATATGGGAAAGAGAAGCTAGTGACATCAATGAGACATGAAGAGCGCTCTATCTGAGCAGCTGTTAACATTTTAATGCACAAATGGAATTGTACACACCAGCGCCATTTCATTTGGTCTGTTGTATTAAATTCTGCTGTATATGAATGCAGGTCTGTTCAGCTGTGGCCTCCTTTACATATGATAACAGATAATAAAACAGAATAGTAATTAATAGGCATGAACGTTATTAGTTCCAGTTACAGACATCAAGAACTAGAGCAGTGATGGCGAACCTTTTGAGCTTGGTGTGTCAAAATTTGGAAAAAACCTAGCTTAACTCGTGTGCCGTGTCACATCTACAAATATTCATAATTTTGTGATATTTGCAGCCCCACAAAAAAAAAAGTTACATTTTGATATATTTATTTATTAAAAAAGCAAAAACAAATAATGCTTTACATTAGTGACTTTTTTGTTGCTGAATTGCATTTGCTAAATCTTCAATTGAAGGTTGGTATTTCATGCACTTTAAGCCCAAGAAAGCACTACTAACTTCATCCGTCAGTCGGTTTCTTTTATTGGTTTAAATGTTATTTAACGCAGAGAATAAGATCTCACAAAATTGCGTAGAGGGAAAAATTGTGAATAAAGCCATGGTCAGGGTGCAAAAAGTATCCGGTAATCGGTTCCAAGCACTCCAAATTTCCTGTTTGTGGTGGAACTCTTTTTCATTCTCCAAACGATTTCTTTCCAGATTCTCAAGTTTGGACCTCAAGTCGACAAACACTTGAACCCAGATTCTGTCTTGAAATTCAGCAAGTTGCATCTGCAAATCATCAATTTGCATCCATTTAATTCCAAAGTACTGTAGACTATTACATCCGGATACTTAATTATTTTAATTGTCTGTTCCAGGCTTCTAAGTTGATTAAATCTTTTGCCAAACTGGTACTTTACAGGGGCAAACGCAGGATTTGTAGAGGGGGGCTTCCACACCACGCTGCTAGTGGGGGTGACCAGCAGGCATGGAAGCGTGGCTATAATTTTAGTCAGTGCTTGGCTGCTCTCCAACTCTTTCTATCCCCATAATATAAATGGGCAATGCTGCGTGCACTACTGTTAGGTGCTTCTCCCTTTTCAAGCAGAGCTGTGTGAAGCAGGAGCAGGGTCCAGCCACCTCAATTATACAGTGCCGCAGGCTTGGAGGGGGGTTTCCAGGCACTAGGAAACCCCCATTGGTTTGCCTATGCTTTATATGCATGGGCTCTATTTCATTTCGTACAGTTGTGCTGGCCTCTCAAAATACTTTTTTACTCGAGGAAAATAAGTTTTAGTCTCTACATGTTGCTTAAAAATTTTGAGTTTACTTTTAAAGGCTTTTATGTATCCAAACATAACGTTAATACTTTTGCCAAAACCTTGTAATTTTAAGTTCAGTTCATTCATATGAACAGAGATATCTGTAAAAAACATCAATGTGCTGACCCACTTATGATCATTGAGCTGAGGAAAGTTTGCCAGATCCGTATCCTCAAGAAATACCGTAATTTCTACAAAGCACTCCACAAATCTCTGAAGTACTTTTGCTCGGCTCAGCCACCTCACATTATTGAACATCAGCAGTCCATTGTAGGTTGAATCAACTTCCTGTAAACGTGCAGAAAATTCTCGCTTGTGAAGGGGTCTATTAAATTCACTATTTGTGTTACAACTGACATTAAATCATCTAATTAATTCTGTGAATCCTGCCTTGGCACACAACATCTCCTGATGGATAATGCAATAAAAATTCACAAGTGGACATCCAATAGCTTCCATAAACAATTTCACAAATCCCACAGTTTTTCCCACCATATTGGGTGCCACATCTGTCGTCACTGACACAACTTTCCATATATCAATGCTTAGGTCACGGAATGTTTGTATAACAACCTTACATATTTCCTTCCCTGATGTACTTATTGGCACTGATTCTAACCTTATCAACTCTTCTCTCATTGTGAGACCATCAGAATATCTAGCAATAATGGCCAACCAAGCATTTGATGTGACATCAGTAGTTTCATCAAGAGAAATCGAAAAATATTTACAATTATCCAAGTCTCCCTTTACTTGATGCTGTATGTTTGTGTTCAGTCTCATTATTCTGTCTTTGACGTCATTTTTACTCAGGGGCAGGGGGGCTTCTGCCCCCCAGGCCGCTCAGTCTAACCACTGTTTGGGCCGGCCGCCCCCCGTGGATGCAAGCGGTGCCGTCCGCTTAAACTGAATATTACCAGTGGCACACAGGCGGCCGCATCACATGACACTCGATGCGGCCGCGTCATTGATGACGCGGCCGCATCACGTGTCATGTGATGCGGCCGCCTGTGCGCCCCCGGCCTGAAATTTTCCGGCCCGCCCCTGTTTCTACTGAGTGGTAACGCAGAAATTCGCTTAATAATAGCATCTTTATTTTGCATATCGTGAAATAGAACTGGTGCACATCTTAGAATTTAATAAATGATCCTTCACTGAGGGCTTTTTCATGCTTAGCTATGGAGTGAGCAATGCAGAAACTTGCTAATGTTAAATTTGTAGAACCTCTTACAAATTTAAGGAAGGAATTATAGAGGTGTAACTGCCTAGAAATGTATTCCTTCCTTTCATCCTCACTTTTTTCCAACAGCTGGCGATGATTAGTTTCAAAATGTCTATTTATATTCCACGTTCTGCTTACTACCGTGTCATTACACAGTATGCACAATGATCTGTTGTTTCTGTCGATAATGCCATACAGCCATGCATACGTAAATATGTCTTGAAAGGTTCGGCTACTGCTACTACCACTTCCTTTTTCATTTAATATTGCTTTTTTATTTTTTGGATTTTCTATCAAAAGGCTGCAACAATAAATAAATAAAAATCATGGCATTTTCTATAAAAGGTTAATAGGTTTATTACCTCTGTAACAGTGTTATTGGACTGACTCCTGGTACAAAATAATTTAAAGCACTACACTACGTACAAACAACAAACATATGGGGATTGTGGTGATGTAAAACGTCTGACTCACAGAATGTCTTGTCGAGCACTGTCTCTTCTTCCTCTTTCTCTCCTCGATCCTAATGGAAATGGAAGGCATAGTGGGGTGCAAGCAAGAAGCGACCATAGCGCGAGCGAAGTAAGTGCAACGCGCATTGACTGCTTTTGGGCGAAGACCATCCATAAATGATGCGTGTCACCCAAAATGTCTTGACGTGTTCGCTATCACTGAACTAGAGTTTAAGGTTCTGCATTTGTATGTTTTTGTTAGTGATTAGCAAACTACCCCATATGTTGGGTTTATTTCCAAAATCATCCTTGTGTCGGTTTCAGTTTTGGCAAAACCAGGCTGGTGTTTCGTTTTGCATTTCACAAAAAATTAATAAAAACAAACAAAGAGATAAAATGATGGAATTATGAGCTGTTTTGTGTTCTTATATTAATATTTATATAATTTATATTTGTTTACACTAATTTACTGTCTGTAGATTCTTTTATGTTATTTGACTGATTTCTTGTTTGTGACATATATTATATATATATATATATATATATATATATATACACACACACACATATAGTTATTTGTCACACCTTTCCTGCATAGGGAAAGGTAAAATCCCATAGAGTTTGCAGGTTCAAGCTGCGGAAAGGGTTAAATTACCGCTTAGTCTTTCCCACAGCATAGACACACAGGTACATGACATGGGTGTGATTGCTGTGGTGTGTGTGTGTGTGTGTGTATAAAAGGATTGCGGGATCTGGTGGGCGGGGCTTCCGATGCTGACGAGCAGCCGGACAATAGTGAGTGGCTGTGTGGACATAGCAAGCTTGTTAGGAAGCTGTGGAACCTTTATGTTTGTGACCAGCTGTTTTATGCCGAAAATAAAACAGCTACTGATTAAGAAGCCTGGAGCAAGGAGTTTTTATTTGGTGATTTCTACAAAGTGGTGTCATCGTGGGATTTGAAAGGACAGCCAAAAACACAGCTGTTCACCCAGCCATCCAGACAGCAAAAGCTAAGTGATATTCAGAAAAAAAAAAGTTTTTTTTGTGTGTTTTCTCTGTTTTCATTCTGCTTGTTTGTTCCTCCTTGGAGGTAAAATGTAGCAGCTACTGCTAGCTAAGACATTACTGCTTAAGCTGACATTTAGAAAATAAACAAAAAAAAAGTGGATTTTTCTTTTGTTTTGTTGTTGTTTTTCTCTTTTTACTTGTCAATGTATATTAAGGGAAGCACAGTTTCACTATCCTGCCAGATCAGGTAGCAAGATGGAGAAAATCCTTTGAGTGTTAACGAATGTGGCCGCCACACAGCAGGGCCAAATGCTAGCCGCCGCCGAAGCTCAGGTGGAAAGTAAAAGACTGTTGAGGGTGGAGCTCAGTCAGCTCAGACAAAGTAAGCACCAACCAGCTGTCTTGGAGATGACCTCCTCAGATGACATTGAGGCATTTTTTATTATTGTTTGAAAGGGTGGTGACACGTCTTAAGTGGCCAAAAGGTGAATGGGTAGAGAAACTGGCTCCTTATTTGACCGGTGAAAACCAGCAGGCCTATATGGATGTGTATGAGGATCAGGCAGTGGACTTTCAACATCTAGAGGCCGCCATTTTGGCATGGATAGGGGTGACAGGGCCCTAGAAGGCGCAGCTATTCCATGACTGGCGGTTTAAACTGGGATCTGCAACGCGTGTGCAGCTGGCAGACCAGGCAAAGTTGATTGGACCCCAACTGTAGTACACCGGTCAGAATGTTGGAAACCAAGGCTGCCATACCCCCTTATTCTGGGGCTAGACTTTCCCTTTTCTGGGAAATTATAGCTGACCGTATCAATCAGTACATGCCGACAACTGAGTCAATGGCTGGACCTCCGACCCTATTTGATCCTGTCTTTCACACCCCGGAACTAGAGATAGAGGCTGAGAAGCCACAATAGCTGGAGCCTGAATACCAGGCTTTTGATGCAATTAGACTGATGTCGCATTCCAGAAGACGTGAGAGAAAAGTCGTAGCTGGGGAAAGTCAGGGGGGAACAGAAGCCCTGCCAGAGGGTGAAGATTGGTCGCCAATATCCAAGACTGTGTCACTCCAGGTCTTTGCTAGGGACCGACTTAATGATAGCGCTTTGGAAAATTCATATAAATATGTGGTGTAAGTGAATGGAGTGCGGAAGGCTGATAGACAAGCCAGGGGAAAACCTTATTTTATAATAAAAGGGGATCGATTATATAGGGTGGCAGTGGTACAGGAGAAAACAGTTTATCAACTCTTGGTGCCATAGGTACACGTTCCTTTGGTACTAACAACCGCCCATACACACCTTTTTGGGGGGGCATCTGGGAGAGGAGAAGACTCTAAATCGAGTGCTCCTGAGGTTTTACTGGTTGAGAATCCGAATGGCAGTCAAGAGATATTGTCAAGCCTGCTCAATGTGCCAGCGGACGTCCCATAAATCAGACTATCGAGCTCCCCCGGTGTCACACATTAGTCTGGTATCTCCACACAAGGATCGGCACACCAGCCCTCATCCTGATTCTCCCCTTTGTGCATGCTGTTCTGTCAGCAGCAAACTGTTCCTGTGCAACTGCCTCACCTGTGTGTTACCTGGCCTATCTGGTCATTAGTCAGTACTCCTTTATAAGGCTCCTCCCCTCACCTTTCAGTGCTGGTTCTTCAAGTCTTCACCTGGCCTGAAGCAGCTCCTTTTTCCTTGTGTGATCAACACCCACTACCTATCCTGCATGCACCACTGATCTCCGCTGATTCGTTCCACCTCCAAGTGGTAATAGCTGTGGTTCGTCTGCTGCATATCCTGTGTACCGCTGATCTCTGCTTACCTGTTCCACTCATTAGTGGTAATCGCTGTTGTCAAGACCACGCTCCCAGCTGCCGTGACTTTGGGGTGTTTGCTGTACGAGGTCAAACACGATTTCAGCCCGCAGTCTCTCTCACCTATCACACAGGTTCTAGACCTACGGAATCGCCCCAAACACAGCGCTCTCACACCCCCCAGACACTTCAAGGATCAGCCACCACCTATTGGGTATGGGCAATAGGACCCCAATATACTGGCTCACACTGGCACACAGACTTCTAGTTCCACAAACTAGCAAGACTTACACCAGCACACACAGGGTTAACTCTTCACACCTCTAGACTGTTACACAAATGTAAATACAAGCACACACAGCTTGTTCATCACATGTATCAACAAATCACACACAGGGTAACCTGGACAAGCAATCTCTCTTCTACACAGGCTATGGATTCTTTAGACTATCAAGGACGCAACTTATTAAATTTTAGATTTAATATACAAAAGGTACAGGGCATTCAGATATAAAGAAAAATAATGAATAAACAAATAATAAATTTGACATAACAAGCAAAAACAGTTTAAAATAAAAAGGATTACATTCAGATTTGCACTTACATGAATTGCATTTCTGGCCAAGGGAAATGTGGCTAAGAAGATGGACAGCTTATCAATGTCAATTGATTTCCCAAAAAGTCTGACCCTTTGTCCCTCCAGACACAGGGTTTTAAGCAAACTCAAATGGGACGGCATTCACAGGGGCAGCGTGAATGCTAATGTGGGGGGCGGAAATGTCCTCAGGGTGTTACCTCAGATTTGGTCAAACTATTCCTAAGTTTTGACCTGTTGGTAATTCTTTACAGATATACCTCAGAGAAATAACACCCCCCTCAATAAACCGGTCATAATCTCCCGCACGATTAAATACCAAACATAAGGGAATTACAACAATATCCAATCTTATCCTGAAATACATGTGCCTATGGCTGTTCCCTGTGTAGTGGGTATCTATCTTTCAAGACCCTTGTGTGTTTTTTGCCCCTCAGTACAGAGTGGCATCCAGATTTCCCAAAATATGAAAAATGAATTCATTTCCTTTCAAGTTCACATTTCTATATACCTGTATAGGCTTTCACATGCTGTCTACCAGGATCTCCTCTAGGCATATGGTTCTCCAATTTACACCCAGGATTTCGTTTGTGTTTACACTACCTATTGAAAGGAAGTAAATTAGCTAGGGAAATACATGATCAAATACAATGGATGTCTGTGATCTGCATATCTAAAGCTGGTCTCTTCATACAGGGTTTGCTTAACTCAATTACCTGCTCCTAGGCTCATTTGGTCACACCTTTATCTGAATTGACGATCAGGTTAATTTAGGTATTCATGCCAAGAGTTATTTTGGGTCCTGACATCCAATATTCTATTTCAGCATATCAGATTTATGCTCTCATCATGACATCTTCCCCCTTCAAGAGATGGCATGGGCATTGACTGACAGGTCAGTGCCCAAGATCATCTCATCTAATTTCCCCCTGGGTCCACTGAAATAGCTGCTAGCTGTCTCTCACTGTCATTATGAGCCTTCAACCGATTATCATGAGAATTTCTCTCTATCATCCTGGCAGGGGAATCATACCACTGCTTCTGGCTGGTCTAGGCCTGCATCGCGTTCTCATGTACCAACCCTGTTACAGTGTGCACTTTGTCTCTAATCCTCATGTCCTCTAAGTGAAAGCCTGAGGGAAAAATGGCCGGGAATTCCTGATACTGCACTTCTAAGTGGCAACCCCTTAAGGCTGGCACAGCAGATTACCAACTTCCACTCTGCCCTGCTCCCCAGTTACAACCTTCCCTGTCAGTGGGACACCCTATACACTTCTTATCTTGGGGCCTACGGAACAGGACACTCCCCTCCCCTTTGGACTCATCTATTTGGGGGTGTAGAGTAGCAGGGAGTATGGGCCCCTCATCTATCTCCTCTAAGCTGTTAGATGGCTGGCTAAGTGAGTGTGGGCTAGCAACTGACCCCCCTGTCTCTGTAGAAAACTCAGATGACTGGTCAGAACTCAGATGTAGATCTGAGTGGTGGACATTCGAACTACAGGTCCCAGCAACAAAGTGGGGATTGCTGTTGCTCGCTACTTCCCGTTGGTCAGGACTATGTGTCTCCCCCACATGCTCAATCGCTCTGTGTGCAGCTGGTTCAGGCACAGAACACACATCTTCACTCTGCCCTCCCTCCCAGTTACCTGGTACAGCATCTTCTGAGCACATTACCTGGGTAGAAACATTGTCTTTCTCTAGCACAACAGAATTAATCACATTGTCATCTGTCCCATTTCTAGTAAGCATATTATCTACACCAGTATTAATGCCAACATCTGCAATAGCAATGTCCGCTGTCCCTATCCCATGACAAGATGTCAGTGTAAAAACAGGTTTGGATTCTAACACAATACTGTTATTGACATTATCCTCATTATAGGCATTAGGTACAATAAGACATTCTCTCTCCTTGTCACCTCCTGGTGCCTGGGAAAAAACATGGTTACTCTCAGCAGGTTCTGGTACTGTAACATGGGTGGCATTACAATCATTACACACTTCAGGTATAATATGGCATTTTCGTTCCCTGTCCCATCCTGCTGCCTGGGAACAAACCTTGGTATTCTCAGCTGAGTCTAACACAGTGACATCAGCGTCATTACCTACATCAGATATAATAAGCCATTCCCTGTCCCTGTCACATCCTGGTTTACACATTTCATGTGCCACTGAACAGACCTTTTCCTTGTCACCTCCTGCTACCTGGGAACAAACTTTGGTACTTTCAGTTGATTCTGACACAGTAACAGGGATGGCATTGACATCGTCATTACAGACATACTGAGATGACTTTCTTCCTAAATCTGTTCCCTGTAACACATTTATAGGCATATTATCCGAGACCCCAACATCTCTTATACCTCTTCCAGCACCCCAATCAAGGTAAACTTGGGCTACAGGTACAGTAAGGCAAATTCCACCCACCCCTTTCACAGAAATACATTTTCCTGGAATGAAGTCCTCTAACCCTACCAGTTCTGAATGCACTAACGTAACATCCGCACCAGTGTCTCTTAACCCCACAGTTACCTTGTCATCCACAGTGACTGTTTGTAGGTTGTCCTTCCGGCCCCCTTCTGGTCCCGCAACACACAGGACAGCTGGTAAAGATTGCAGGGAGGGTACCCCCCGAGCGGAGGGTGAACTGGTCTTCTTCTCTGGACAGGCGGTACTAATGTGCCCCACCTAGTTGCACACAAAACACCTGCGGGTGTCTCCCAAAACAGGCTTGCCCCAACCCTCCCAAAAGATGAAGAAACAGTGGGTGATGGTGTTGAGGGGGGTGGCGTTGATCCTCCAGGCCGTCCCCCTTCCCAGGCCGACTGCCCTGGCACAAAAGTTCCTCTTTTAACTGCAGGTGCCCGGGTGACAGTGTACTTGTCAGCCAATCTAGCTGCTTCCGCAGATGATGTAGGGTCCAGATCCACTACCCATTCCTTCACATCAGCTGGGCACAAAGTCAGAAACGGCTCCTGGATCATCAAATCTTGCAGAGCATCAAAGGTGGTGATCTGTAGCCCTCCAACCCACTGTTTGAAGGAAGCACACAGCTGGGCCACAAGTCCTGAATATGTGTCAGAGGCACTGCGCTTTAAATCTCTGAATTTCTGCCTATGCGCCTCTGGGGTGATGTTAAAACGTTGCAACAGGGCACTATTGATTGCCTCATAATTTCCGTCCATCTCAGGTGGAAGATCTGCAAAGGCTGTACCTAATGCTTTACCTCGCAAACCAGGGGTTAAATATTGTGCCCACTGATCTTTGGCCACTCCATACTGTCGGCATGTCTTTTCGAATCCTCGCAATAAAGTATCCAAATCCCCATCTTTTTCCAATACAGGGAAATTCTCAGGACGGGGTCTGCTAATACCAGCCTCTTTGGCTTCTGGCTGGCATTTGAACTTGGCAAGCTCCAGCTCATATCTCCTCTCTGCCTCTCGCTCGGCAGCTTCTCTTTCTGCCTGGCGCTCGGCTTGGCGCTCTGCTGCCTCCATAGCAGCTTGCCTCTCTGCTGCCTCCATAGCAGCACGCCTCTCTCTCTCTGCTGCCTCCATAGCAGCATGCCTCTTTCTCTCCTTACGATCAGCAGCTTCCATCTCCTGGAACTGCTGTATAAGTTGCATTTTAGTTGTAATGTCCGCCGGGCCCAAATATTTTAGGGCAGTTTGCATATAAACGTCCATAGCAGTGTCCACACATGAACTAGTAGAATCATCCGAAATTGACCGTCCCTGGTTTTGAGGAATATCCACAGTCAGATCCGCTTCTGAGTCCTGGCTATGCTCTTCCTCGGACACAACTGTGACTTGACGCTGATCCCTCTGTACAAGAGCTTCAATCAATTGCTCCTTACTTTTGCCCCTAGTGGGGATTCCTGCATCCTCACAATCTGAAATCAGCGCCTCCTTTGTCAAACGTTTGTATGCCGCAGTCATCTCCTCAGTTACGTTGCAAAATAAAAGATAGAAAAGAAAAACAAGAGAGAAGGGAAGAGAACTGCTTTGTATGTATGTCTTCAAAAATTATAGCCCTGAGTTTTGTCCTTTTAAAACTATTGTATTCCTCGCAAGGTTACAATCAGTTTATAAGTGCAAGGGTTAGTTGCTTAAACCATGCACTTAATACTCTAAGAAATTAAATCATCCCACCGCTATGCCACCAATTTGTCAAGACCACGCTCCCAGCTGCCGTGACTTTGGGGTGTTTGTTGTATGAGGTCACACACGATTTCAGCCCGCAGTCTCTCTCACCTATCACACAAGTTCTAGACCTACAGAATCGCCCCAAACACAGCGCTCTCACACCCCCCAGACACTTCAAGGATCAGCCACCACCTATTGGGTACGGGCAATAGGACCCCAATATACTGACTCACACTGGCACACAGACTTCTAGATCCACAAACTAGCAAGACTTACACCAGCACACACAGAGTTAACTCTTCACACCTCCAGACTGTTGCACAAATGTAAATACAAGCACACACAGCTTGTTCATCACATGTATCAACAAATCACACACAGGGTAACCTGGACAAGCAATCTCTCTTCTACACAGGCTATGGATTCTTTAGACTATCAAGGACACAAATTATTAAATTTTAGATTTAATATACAAAAGGTACAGGGCATTCAGATATAAAGAAAAATAATGAATAAACAAATAATAAATTTGATATAACAAGCAAAAACAGTTTAAAATAAAAAGGATTACATTCAGATTTGCACTTACATGAATTGCATTTCTGGCCAAGGGAAATGTGGCTAAGAAGATGGACAGCTTATCAATGTCAATTGATTTCCCAAAAAGTCTGACCCTTTGTCCCTCCAGACACAGGGTTTTAAGCAAACTCAAATGGGACGGCATTAACAGGGGCAGCGTGAATGCTAATGTGGGGGGCGGAAATGTCCTCAGGGTGTTACCTCAGATTTGGTCAAACTATTCCTAAGTTTTGACCTGTTGGTAATTCTTCACAGATATACCTCAGAGAAATAACACCCCCCTCAATAAACCGGTCATAATCTCCCGCACGATTAAATACCAAACATAAGGGAATTACAACAATATCCAATCTTATCCTGAAATACATGTGCCTATGGCTGTTCCCTGTGTAGTGGGTATCTATCTTTCAAGACCCTTGTGTGTTTTTTGCCCCTCAGTACAGAGTGGCATCCAGATTTCCCAAAATATGAAAAATGAATTCATTCTCTTTCAAGTTCACATTTCTATATACCTGTATAGGCTTTCACATGCTGTCTACCAGGATCTCCTCTAGGCATATGGTTCTCCAATTTACACCCAGGATTTCGTTTGTGTTTACACTACCTATTATAAGGAAGTAAATTAGCTAGGGAAATACATGATCAAATACAATGGATGTCTGTGATCTGCATATCTAAAGCTGGTCTCTTCACACAGGGTTTGCTTAACTCAATTACCTGCTCCTAGGCTCATTTGGTCACACCTTTATCTGAATTGACGATCAGGTTAATTTAGGTATTCATGCCAAGAGTTATTTTGGGTCCTGACATCCAATATTCTATTTCAGCATATCAGATTTATGCTCTCATCATGACAGCTGTGATCAACACCCGCTACCTTTCCTGCATGCACTGCTGACCTCAGCTGATCCGTTCCACCTCCAAGTGGTAATAGCTGTGGTTCATCGTCTGCTGCATATCCTGTGTACCGCTGACCTCTGCCTAGCTACCCCTCCGTGGATAGTCCAATCCTGGGTCATCGCCGCCTCCTCTCCAGTGTTCTACTAGAGACTCATGTGCCCTACTCTTCATTGGGCCTCATTCCTCTGCCTCAATTTGCCTCTCAAGTTACCTCTCTGTTCTGTCTCACTGGGAACTTCCCTAGAGGGCAGCGACCTGCGGGATGGAAGCTGCTAAGCTCAATCTCCTTGCGGGGATCCCTGGTGAATACCTTCCGATCTGTTAGACTCCATGCCTCTGGGTGAAGTATAGCCAATATCAGCTGAGGCAGCAGGATCTCACTCATCCTTCGTGCTCAACCTGAAACCTGGTACCTCAACCTATAATTCCAGTTCCATTCGAGAAGTCTGCCCAAGGGTATCGATATGTATTGGTAGTCTTTGATTACGCTACCCGATATCCTCAGGCAATTGCACTAAAGAATATTAAATCAAGCACTATTGCGGAAGAGTTACTGTTAATGTACACTTGACTGGGAATCCCAAAAGAGATCCTAACAGATAAAACAAATCCCTTCATGTTGGGATTAATGAATTATGCAGGATTATGAAATTGCTAGGGGTACAAAGACTGCAGACCTCGGTTTATCATCCACAAACCGATGGGTTGGTCAAGCGGTTTAATAGGACCCTAAAGCAAATGATTAGATGAGCTGTGGCTCAGGATAAAAGAGATTGGGACACCCTATTACCCTATCTCATGTTTGCAAAAAGAAAGAGAGGTGCCTCTGGCATCAATGGGGTTTAGTCCCTTTGAGCTTATGTTCTGGGAGGAAACCCCGCAGAGTTCTAGACATCCCCAAAGAAGGGTGGGAACAGCAGGGTCCCAAAGAACCAAATATAGTACGATTAGTGGCCCAATTATACGATCGACTACTAAAGATCACCCTGTTGGTAAAACAACATCTGACAGGCGCAGGGACGGCAAAAGAAGGGTTATGATATCCAAACCACCCTACGCACCTTTAATCCAGGTGACAAGGTGTTCGTCCTAGTACCAACTCAGGAAAGCAAGTTGTATGCACATTGGCAAGGCCCTTGTGAGGTAATAGAGCCCATAGGGCAAGTAAATTACAGAGTGAGGCAGATCGGTAGACCACGAAAAGAGCAAGTATATTATGTCAATTTGCTAAAGCCTTGGGTGGAAGAAATCCAGACATTAACATAGTCAGCAGGAAAAACCGAGGACTGCATAGTCCCCGTAGAGTCTTCTCTGACACCAACTCAGAGACAACAAGCCTTAAAAATGGTAGCTCTAAATACGGACATTTTTTCGGCTACTCCAGGGTGCACCAAAATAATTGAACATGACATTTTCACCCCAGCAGGAGTTGTAGTTAAAGGGCTACAGTAAAGTGAGAGGTGGAGGACATGTTGCAACTTGGGGTAGTGGAGAGTACACCAGAGATTGGAATAACCCCATAGTCCTTGTGCCGAAGCCTTCGGGGCTATTCGCTTCTGTAATGATTTTAGGAAGTTGAATAAGGTGGCTAGGTTTGACACATATCTAATGCCGTGAGTAGATGAGTTAGTGAAGAATCTGACCAGTAGTCAATATTTGACTACCCTAGACTTGATAAAAGGGTACTGGCAGATACCACTCACTGCCTTTGCTAAACCTAAAAGGCTTTTCAACACCTGAAGGGCTGTTTCAGTACAATTTATTGCCATTTGGCCTGCATGGAGCGCCAAATGCAATACCTTGTTCCAACGGGCAATGGACACGTTCCAGCGGGCAATGGACTGTTGAAGCCTCACCGGGAATACGCCACTTACTTTGATGACATAGTCATTCAAAGTCAGGACTGAGAGTCCCATCTTCCTAAGGTGGAGACTGTTTAGCAGTCATTAAAGCGTCACGGCCTTATGGAAAATCCCCTGAGGTGTGCTTTAGCCATGGCAGAGGCTAAGTATCTGTGTTATGTGGTTGGTCGGGGGAACATAAAACCCCAGGTGGATAAGGTAGGGGCTGTGAGGAATTGGCCTAAACAAGAGAGAAAGTCTCAGCCACGGACCTTCCTGGAGTTGGTCAGGTACTTCTGATGGTGTGACGATTATGTATTATTGTTATTTTCCCTTAATATTCAGGTATGACGATGTATATTGTATGTAACCTTGTAATGTAATCTCAACGTGTACTTTGCTAGATGACATGAGTCTGAATCTATGCAAGTGTCAATAATATTTTGAAACTTGCCAGGCCCGGGATAGATAAAGATCTTGGAGGAGTTTGAAGCCCCAAAGTTGTAAATTATCCAGCCACTCAAGCAGAGCAGAGGTAAGAGATCTTCTGAGGTGCCCAAACATATATCTTAGTGATAGATAATTTACTTCCGAAAGCTTTGTGTCATTTTGGGAATCAATATGACTTAATTGAAAATGTAATTTCTATGGTGGGGGTGAAGAGCCTGTAAGAAAGGTTTAAAATCTTCTGCTTTAGACATTACATTGTGCATTTTCATAAGCGGGTCTTTCAAGACTGAAATGTCCAATATTTCTCAATTGTGTTCCCTCACACACACCAAGTCTTAACTAGTAAGTAGTGACTCTGGTTTTATTTCTTATTTTGTTTTCTGAAACTCATTTGTGCAACTTATTATATGTCTTATTATAAACTTTTTTTTGCAACTAAGCCTTGGAAACATTTTTTCAGATTAAATCAATTTAATCTAGCGTATTCTTCGTGATTTTTTGTGACACACGTGTATGTGATTTAAGTGTGAAACATTAATAAGTGGTTTTGGTGAACATAAGAACACCCTAATAAATCCTTTGTGGTGGCAGAAAAGGTGTATTTATTGCTAAGTGACTAAGGTGACACCAGTCACGGCCAGCTGTTTAGATTGCTGTATCTGGGATAGGCTGAGCGTTCATGACAGACAGTTTATTCAAAACTTTGCTACCCAAGCCAAGCCATTGACCAAATTTCTTAAAATGCAA
The DNA here is from genome assembly GCF_038048845.1 of Mixophyes fleayi. NCBI lineage: Eukaryota > Metazoa > Chordata > Amphibia > Anura > Limnodynastidae > Mixophyes > Mixophyes fleayi. The sequence continues at coordinate 153,283,137 of NC_134407.1, read as the reverse complement.
GGAACACATTAGTTTGGTCTGAGTATTCAGAAACTGCCTGGAGAGACTTGAAAGAAGCCTTGTGCACTGCACCGGTTCGACTTTAGGGAACAGTAATTTATCCAGACAGATGCTTCCAGTACGGGTCTCTGGGTAGTATTGTCACAGAGGGATAAGGATGAGGAAAGACCAGTTCTTCTCCTGCTCCCAAGAGAAAAGAGGTATGCCACTGTCAAACAGAATTGTTTGGCTATTTAGTGGGTATTGGAGGCATGCCGGTACTATCTACTGGGTAGATCGTTTACCCTGGTCACCGACTACTCTCCACTGCAATGGATACACACCAACAAGTAGGTGAATGCCAGAGTCACATGTTGGTATCAGGTGTTACATTCCTTTAGCTTTAAGGTGGAACATAGACTAGGGGCTCTGCATAATAATGCTGATGCCCTGTCACAGAGAGATGCGCTCCCCAGAGCAGCCAATTCGCCTGATTCGACAAGTATGGCAAAGCTAAGGGGAAGGGTAATTTGCAAAGAGGGTTATTTGCCACACCTTTGTGAAAGGTGTGCACTTACACTTGTAAATAATACACATATATTTATTAGTAAAATGTTTTAGAGATTATTTATATATAAATGATAATATATTAAAGGTATCTAAGGCTCAGGATATAGGAAATGTATCATGTTTAGTGTCATTTTGATCTGCACATTACCATCTGAAGTCTGCTATATCCGCGAAGCGATCGTTAGTTATGGAAGATAAAGAATTAATGTTCAAAATGACATTGTGTTTGGAATGCTAATGAGTTTGTAAAAACTGGTTTAGGTCAGTTTCCTTAAGCAGAACATGTGCTCAGCTGTTGGGAGTGAGTTGGCCACACCTTATCAGAGGAATCCTTTGAATTAATCCGGCGGTTCCCAAAGTGTGCGCCGCGGCTCCCAGGGGTGCCGCGAGCCAGTAGGAGAAAATACAAACAAAACAAAAACTTACCAATCCACGCGGCGCCGGGACCCAGCATCCACCACTCTCACCCAGCTTGACATTCAGTGACAAGCTGCGTGAGAGAGGAAGATGCAGGGTCCCGGCGCCACGCTGATTGGTAAGTTTTTATTTTGTTTGTATTTTTTCTGGCTGGCCTGCGGCAGAATGAGAGGGAGTGGGACAGGGGGTAGGCAAGAGGAGGGGGACAGCCTGACAGAGGGCAAGAGGAGCGGGACAGAGGGCAAGAGGAGGGGGACAGAGTGACAGAGGGCAAAAGGAGGGGGACAGCGTGACAGAGGGCAAGAGGAGGGGGACAGAGAGACAGAGGGCAAGAGGAGGTGGACAGCCTGACAGAGGGCAAGAGGAGTGGGACAGAGGGCAAGAGGAGGGGAACAGCATGACAAGGGGCAAGAGGAGGGGGACAATGTGACAGGGGGCAAAAGGAGGGGGACAGAGGGCAGAGGAGGGGGACAGCGTGACAGAGGGCAAGAGGAGTGGGACAGCATGACAGAGGGCAAGAGTAGGGGGACAGCGTGACAAGGGGCAAAAGGAGGGGGATAGCGTGACAAGGGACAAGAGAAAAAGGACAGCGTGACAAGGGGCAAAAGAAGAAGGACAGCGTGACAGAGAGCAAGAGGAGGGGGACAGAGGACAGAGCAGGGGGACAGCGTGACAGAGGGCAAGAGGAGGGGGACGGCGCGACAAGGGGCAAGAGGAGGGGGATGGCGTGACAAGGGGCAAGAGGAGGGGGACAGCGTGACAGGGGGCAAGAGGAGGGGGACAGCGTGACAGGGGGCAGAGGAGGGGGACAACATAAGTATTTCTGTCCTGACCTAAATACTTATTACATTTCTTTGACCCAACTACTTCTAAAACAGGACTGCTCAGTAATTATTTTGGAGGGGTGCCTTGAAAAAATTATGGAGACTCTAAGGGTGCCTCGAACTGCAAAAGTTTGGGAACCACTGAATTAACCTATGACCAGCAGACAACTGGAACATCATTAACCCTGAGTCAATGAAGACCTGTCTATGTGTTGCCTGTGTACATAGTGACATCATCAGTATTTTTTTGTGTACTGAAACTGCATATAAGCAAGCTTTTCTGGCCCATCTAGTTCTTTTATCCTGACAACAGACGACATGACTGTATACCCTGGGCCCGGGTGAAGCGCTAGGAAAAATGTAATATATTCAGTGTTTTTATACTTTCCTGCTTTATTGTAATATCTTTTATGCGTTTATGATGGCTTGATGTAAATCCTGCTATATTTTGCATTTAAAAAGGAACAACACTACTTAAGGATTCTCAAAATCTACGGATTTCAGTTTACCAACAAAGGGTGGGAGATGCATCATATACGGATGAGAGTGCAAACAGTTCAATGCCTTTATATCATCCAGTGTTGCCAAACCAAATATCCGCTGTGTGTAATCTATGAGGTGCTAGTGAGGACTTGAGGACAAGAAAGAAAAATTGTTTCTTTTTCATGTCACTTTATGATTTAAACGTGGTTTGTTTGCTTAGTGTATGGATATGTGTCCCTGTAGTGCCACATGTTTAAACGGTTGTATTGATAGATAGTCCTGTTGTATTTTATAGTGAAGTGAATTGATAAAACCTCTGAGAACTTATTACAACCATTGGGGAAAGTATGTTTCTTCACAGAAAACAAAGGTGTATGTGAAATTGTGAATTGTATGATTGTGAAAGTACTGGTTAAGAATAAAGGTAGTAAACGGTGAATTAAGGTAGTATACGGTTAATAAAGGTAATATACGGTGTATTAAGGTAGTATATAGTGAATAGGTAGTATACAAGGTATACGGTGAAAATAGGTAGTCCCAATTGCAATCGTAGAGCCTGCAGATAGCTTAGTATCTGTAGGCTGTGCAATCGGACCGCACGATTGTGCCAATTGTAGCCGGTGAGAGGAAATTTGCTGGAAAGGCTGATATTCTTCAATATTCTCCCAGTTCCAATGTACTCAAACAGGTGTGCTGGAAAGGCAGGATATTGCAATGTTGATATTTGTGTTCTCCCAGTTTCTGTGTTAGGGGTCCTCGCTGTGTACACTTGGCATTGCATGAGGTGTTAAGTTGTACCCAGTTGAGAAGAAGTGAGTGGATGCAGCTTATGGAATTCATTCATGGCCACCACAAATCCTGCACGGGAATTTTGCACTGCGAAGCATTGAGGATTCTGTTTCCACATGGGTTCTAAACAAACATGTGAGATAGCCGATATGGTACAGGTCAAAATAGGCCCGATAGGATCTGTGTTTGTGAGTAGAGACTATGAGGTAAGTATGCAGTGGCATACAGTAAAGTTAGGTATGCAATGGCATACTGTGATCAGTGGGTCAAGATGACCGATAAATGTGTGAAACCCTTTCCCATGGTTGGTAATGTTGATCAAGAGGTAGTGAGTACAGTTAGAGATAAAAATATTTGTGAAAACTGAGAATTAAGCTGACTGTTTAAAACTGTAAGGGGGTATGTGGTAGGATAGTGCGTATAGCGGGAAAGTAACGAAGCGAAGAGAAGCAAGCGCAGGCATGAAAGTATAAACTGAATAAAAAGATTTAAAAAAACAAACTTCTAAAAATAGCAAATGTAACTGATAATCTGTATTAAGTGTGTAACTGTTCAAGTTTAAAGATGAGTAACTTAAATGTATTTTTTTTTCTTTTATGTTTGTTTATGTTATGTGTTTGTGTGATTGAACCTAGGAAAAAAACCCTGCAATAGAAGTTCAGTTAGGAGGGGAAAAAAAGGGGCAGCAATTGAATCCAATGAGACCAGTTTTTTAAACAAGTCTGGAGAGAGAATTTTATTCCATTCATTGGCAATATGTAAAGTGACATTCATCACCTTTTGTGGATAATTACTAAAGTGCAGTCAGGAAAAAGAAGGGTATCATGTATTAGTAAAAGAAATTTTCCCTGTAGTGGCTTAATTTCAGAAATCCTAAAAGAAAAAATAAGGTTTCACATGTATGTGCTATTAGTATGTGAGAGGTATCCATTGTGTTAAGACAAATGGTTTTAGCTAATTGACCCTGACTGCAATGAGGCTATAGTTAGAACAATAACAATACAAAAAGACCAGAGATAACAGTTGCTACAGAGTTTTTCTGCATAAAAAAACGTTACCAACAAATGGATACAGTCTGAGGTTTTTTTCTGTTTTTGTTTTCTGTTTGTTTTCCCGTTGTTGGTTGATGATAAAGGCTGAAAGTAAAGAAATTGAAATGTTTTGTTTGTTTTCAGATACTAACTTTGTTTTGTTTTTTTATCTTTTTTAGACAAGGATAGCCAGAGAAAATATTTAGAAATTATGGGGATTGCAGGAGAAATGCAAAATTTTCCCTTAAAAGACAAATTAACAATGGGTCATTGTAACACTCTTTCTTCTAATTGCGGTGGCTCATGATAACTTATTTGGCTGAGATTTATTATTTAAAATGAGGTGTGTATATGCTCTGCTTCTAATGTTTTTATATATTCCAGAAAGACACAAATGGGAGATACAGAGTATGCATCACAAGGGTTCATTTTGCACTTCTCTATTATAGTCACAAGTCCATTGCAGGTTGTATAGTTATTGGGATCAGAGATACCGGGTTCCATATGAGCGAACGATGGACAACACTGGATTGGATGGGTGATGTAACTCCCTGTTAAAATTAATAAGAATGGGGGAAGGGTCATAGATTAGTTAAGAGTCAAGGGGATTAGTGGAATAGTTGAGAGCTAAATCCTGGTAGTGCCCAATCCAGCTGTCATCTTGCTGTAAATCTCCTTTTCTGCTTTACGTCTTTTCTGTTTATCTGCAAATCATTTTGCTATTATTATTCTTTGCTGTCTTATTTCCCGTTCTTTACATCTCTAGCTGTCAGTATCTCATTCTTCTCTTATAAAGAGGTACAAAATACGACTACACTGCCCCAAAGGGTTATAGACAACTTCAAAATCAGGACACAGGACTGGCGTGACTGTCATCAATTTTTTTTTCAACCAAATAAGGGGTGCAGTATGAAAAATAGTTTTGCTGTGTCCTGATTTCTTTATATCAGCAGTGTTTGAAACTAAAGACTTGTTCATTCATTTCTCTGTAACAGGACATAAGGTTGCAAGGGGATGGATCACAGCCATGCCAGACAAAGGTCCAATACTGAGGATATTGTCTCACCCACAAGGCCAAGACATTTTTTTACAATGGACAGAATTAGTGGCACACACACTACACTGACATTGTCAAGAAGGTAGCTAAAGGTTTTGTTTTTATGCTTATAGAAGCTGCTGATTTTAATCAGGAGTTTTGTTGTGGAAAAATGATTCAAGTATTATAGATTGCATGTGGTATCTGGCTTTTGTCTCCTGAACAAAGTGTACAAAGTGTGCCTCTGGATGCACAAAGGGAGGAAGGAAGGAGACAGGAGACTAGCTGAAGGTGAATTAGGCAGACATACAGATATGCATCTCTGCGTGGAACATTTGATTAAGATTTTTGCCACAAGACCTGACATAAGTGAAACCCTTTAGAAAATGTAAAATTTTCATGTTTTTAGATTTTTTATAGTCAGACATGTACTGGATATTGTTATAATTGACGACGGAGCTACTAGACCACCGGGGACTAGGAGACAGAGCATAGCACTCCTCTTCAACAAAGGTCACACTCATAGTTCACTCTGTCATTATTATGAAAGAACAAATTGTTGAAATTCTTCTTACTATTTACTAGTACATACACTATCAATTGGTGGATTATGTTAAATAGTAGAGATTTATAAATGCAAGTTAACAATACGGAAACAGAAGACACAGATGATACACTGTGTAAATTTAAGGGTGGTAGGGGCATCTAAATAGATAGCCCAGCAATCAGCATAAGGGTGTGTGTTAATATTTCGCCCTTAAAAATCCCCTAATATTATAGCCGTAATGTCTCTATCCTAATGGCACAATAGCAATAGCTATATCCCAATGATCAAGAGTATATATGAAAGTGCCCTTCCTATAATAAGTCTGGGGATGATCATGGGATAGGTCTATAATTAGAAGATAAATAGCCTATATTGCACCCCTCAATTGATCGAATAAAAATTGTTAACTATATTCCTATGGACCGAGCAACAGAATCAACCCCATTTATGTCCATTAAATCTAAAATACAAGATACTACATAGAAGTGCCCACATTTCTTCTAGTAATGATGGTTAATGATTTCCTCAAGGTAAGATTTATTAACTAGCTACTGCTAGTAGATTGTGTTACTGTATTAGACAAATCAAGGTGTAGAAAACCAAAAACAAATTTGCCGTAAAAGGTAAAAATATCTGTAACATTGCACAAGGTTTTGCAAACATAAATATTTTAGAAAATCCCTCTGTCCAGAGCTGTAAATCACTGCAGAGCTTTAAAAATAAACAATGGTAAAAATAATAATAATTTTGTTTTTCATTCCTAACAATGAATATGCAGTGATCATGATCACAAGCCTGACTGAAATTGCTGAGTTAATATGTCATCGAAGTTTTGTTTCTAGTACGTAGTTGTGCAATTTCATAAGCTAAGGGTGTGTTACTCAGTATAACTACATCATTTTATCCATCACATTACTGTCTATCCCTGTCATGTTTAAGGTCAAGTTTGTGTTTTCACTCATTTAAATAAGTGGATGCACATTATTTCAAAGTTCAGGGTTGGATTGTCTGTAGAGTGACTCAAGAATTGTGTTTCCATATGTTCTACATAGGGTAAGGTGTCATAAAGCAGTACTCTGCTCAGTTGGAACGAGTGCGTCACCAGGCAAATTCCCTAACCCCTCCCAACTTATCTTACCTGGTTGTCTGATAAGAATATACTGAGATAAAAGTAAATAACTTACCGTCCATACTAGGGACAAAAATATGCTGTAATTCAAAGAAAACTAAACAACCTTTGTTGTACGTTAAGTATAGTCAGATTGTAGTTTCCACTGATCAGGTGTACAAAGCCCACAGAGCATGGGAAGTACAGTAAGTTCCACTCCAAAAGAATGAATACAGGCATGATACTGTGCCTCACATTTATGCATATTCAAAGCAGAAACTACTGTTATGTTATTGTCCTTTAAATAAAGTAAGAAATAAGGAATTACTTATTTAATTTTTTTGTACAATCAAATTTTTCTGTTTTGGTTTTCATTAGCATTTTTTTGTATCAATTCATACAGCTACAAAATACAATTTGTCTTGGTTTGCATGATTAATACGATTATCTGTTCTTTACATGTTCTTCAGTGCTTAATTTTGACCACTCTAATATAGCTCCAGTTTCAAACTCAAATGACCACTAAACCACACATATTTGAACATAAAATATATACTATTAAATCAGATTAAGTAAAGTAAAATTCGTGCTGAGAAAGAGCACATCCCTCCTAAGGCTTTAGCAAACAGCACCTCCCTGTATTTTTGCCTTTGCTAACATTAAAAAAATAGTAATAACGTGATTTTTAACACAAGTGGGAAAGGGGGGCCTTAATGAGTAATTATTGGTGCAATGCACCAGCAGGTTGATATAATTTTGTTTGTGTATAGAGCATTCTTTCTTTGGTAATAGAAAGAGGCTGTGTGGTTGTAAAAGGCAGTAAAAGAGAAAGAGAAAGGGGAAACAGAAAGTAAGACACCTATTACCTGACTCATACCGCTTTCATACTGCCGCCCCGGCAATATCCCAGGTTTTTCAAGCCGGGTTTTTGCCGGGGCTCGGAGCGTCCCAGCTCAGAAACACCATTCATACTGCACCTCGGACCTGGGAATTTCCCGGGTTGACCCCATTCATACTGCACAAGTCTGTGCCCTGGCAATTTGTGGGAGTCATCATCAGAGCAGTTTTCATTGGCTGAAAAATGGTGATACACAATATAATAATACAATAATGAATAAAGGATACCTCCAATTGGCTTATATATTTAGTCGTACTAGTCTAGGAGGGCTTTCTGAAAGGCATAAATAGACTGGGAAACATATATCACTAAACAGGGGGTTTTGGGGAAATAAAAATATCACAAAAGTAATGACATTTATACATTTTAGAAATTGTGAGTTTGTAGGGATCAGTCTGCTACTGGGAAGTTTCCAAACTTCTCCCCAAGAGACAAATGATGTGAAAAAGTATGCGTATAGTTCTTATGTTACTGTGATTTATTTCTGTATTTTTTTTAAAACATGTTTGCATTTATATTATGTAGGTATATTTATAACCATTTTGTGTAATAAATTTGTATATATAAGCATGAAAATATATTTAAAGTAATCAGAGGGTGGAGAAAAAAGGGAGAGGAGGATTACAATAATTCAAATACTGTCACATCTGTAGCATAAATAGATAATATGTATCATGTGTTTTGAAACAGTCAATTAATACATAACAAGTATCGTGATCTTCACTTGCGTTGTAGAACATTTTAGATTTATGAAGCATTCTACTAGGGATTACAGGGAACACAGAAATGATCATGTACTTAAAACAAGCAGCATGTTCTCATTTAGATTATCCCATGGGTCCCAGACCTAATGGAAATTGTCCAACCTCTGGAAGAACATGGCATAAGTTTTCCCATTTGTGCACAAAAACAAATACACATATTTGTTTATTAAATTTGTTCTGCATCTGGATCATCTGGGATTTCCAGTGAGATGCAATATGGCATGTAAATACAGATAAAATCTGCAAAGTTAGTTTTTGCTGAGGATTAGATGGTGTGATGGTGGACCATTTCAGAAGGTGGTGACCCATGTTTAGAAAAAGTGGAGGACATTAACTTCTAAAATTTCAATCCTTATAACAGAATTAATTTGCGTATGGATAATAGCTCCCTGAAAAGTTCAGGGCTAAAAAAAATTGGATTATATTAAAGTTTTTGGATAAATTTTAATAATATAGATTGAGGTTTTTTTCCTCCTCCTTTTAATAATTTCAATTAATCTGCCTGAATTTAATTTTTGTGTATTGCTCATAATAATGAACATATAATTCCTCTACTAGGTGTGCACTGATTTTTTATTTTGCCTTATGAGTTCTAAGTTCTGACAGCAATATAAGTGGTTTTAAATAGTAAAATAACTATTAAGGATCATTTATCATTAAATGGAGGGAACACTGACTGTGCTAATCCTTGTTGATTTATTAAATTCAATATTTTATTAACAGGTTAGGGAGGAATAATGGTTCAATGTGAAGAGTATGTAATCAGCAAATCACACAATTTTATATTGCCTGCTAATGTCAATGCAAGGGATATTGCAGATTTCAGAAGCCAATTGATCTATGGAAATGGCGAATAGTAATGTGGAAAATGGGCACTACCTTGTACCTTTATTGAAATGAATTATGGGAGTTGTACTTGCCTACGGTTGCAGAGGTATTCATATACAATATAGAGAATTCTCATATGAAGGGGACAGAGATCCTGAAAACTCTTATGTCTAGAAACAGTAAGAGAAGGGGAGAACATTTGGCTTTTGTTTATATATATATATATATATATATATATATATATATATATATCAAGCTTATAACAAGCTTCTGTGGTGTTCACAGAAGCCTGAGTATTTGGAACAAAGTCTACCTGGTCTAGGTCAATAATGGAAGTAAAGTTAGGGTTCAGTCTATTGTCCATAATTTTACTAGCTATTTTAAGATCTGAATTGATTAGTGAAATAACACAACTTGAGAATGAGTTTGAGTCTTTGCCTGGTTTTTGGATTAGTTTATGTGGCTGCCAACATCATCTAGGTATTTTTGTTTTGTCCATAAGAAGATTAGGTTCATGTGAAAGGTATTTCATTTTTAGTAGTATGAATTTGGATGATGTGACTGGATCATTTATAAATAACTTATGGTATAAATTTCTTTATATAATTCCAAATGTACTTATTTTTGATATTGTGTGTATCTAGGTAAAGGGAATATGTTTATTTCTGAGACCAGGAGAAGAAATTTGTTTTTTGTTTTAACTTTGCTAGAGGAAATGCATTATTTCTGAGGTATATACCTGATGCAATAAGCCTTTGTTGAGGAAGTCTTTTGTGTATTTTGGTAGGGAAATGACTTGTTTGGGGTTTTGTAACTTTCCTTTGGGGACATGTATTCTGCAACTATCTGAAGAAAAGACCCATGTTCATCTCATGTTAGTTAGTTCTTTTGATGTGTGAGGGTCCAGCACCTGAAGGCACAGGAAGGTTTAATTAGACGTGCAGTAGTTCTTCTTGTTTCATCTGACCTGCTCCTTAGTACCTTCAACCAGGGTGAGCAAATAAACATCACTTGCTTCAAAGACCTGCTTGGAAACTTCTCTATCCCTGTGACCTACAAATTAGACCCATCTGTAATTCATTCCCGGCTGTTTCTAAGTTTTGTACGCAGCTTACCGGTATCACTGCTCTGCCCGATGTGATAGGCTAAGGGGGATGCATCCACAGCAACCCTGATCCATAGGAAGAGGTCAGGGGTATCAGCCCAGGTACGTCAGTTACCCAGAAGAAACCCGGTACTGGATGGCGGTAAGGAGTCCAGTGGGGACAGCATTTGTAAGCCCCTCCTACTGCTAGAGGGCGCATTTGGGATAACGAAAGGGAACAGTGGCAAAGTGAGCCCAGTTGGTTCCCAGCAACAACTGACAGGGTAGCATAGGCGGTCCATCCCATCACAGACGACCATCTGGGCCTGGGGCTTTTTTGTTCTAAAGCTCCTTTGTGAATTAAAATGCCTACCTCCCCTTCTCCCCTGATAAATAATGAAGCTGAGCGTAGATCTGATTAGCAAATCTTGGTTCAAGCCCAGCTCTGAAGTGTTTCTCTTGGAGGAAGATGATATCACAACATAACATGAATATGTTTAAGTACTTGTCAATGTTTACCTGGGAAATTGAGACCTTTGACACTTTGAAGAATTGCTTGTCTGCAGTTTTATCTATGCGTAATGTTAGGAAGTTCTCATCAATATTGTGCGGACAAATGGGGAGGTAGGATGATGCAAGTTAAACAGAAACTGTGGACATACTCATATGTTACAGATGAAGTCCTGTCTGGGCATACTAGTGATGTGGACAGGGTTGACTGCAAGTATCTCACAGGTGGGAGTGAAGTTCATTCTAGGGCAATTCAAGCCTTAAACCTGGACAGGGTAAAAACCTGAATTTAGCTAGACAGCACATTGGCTTAGGGGGTTAGCACTTCTGCCGCTTAGTACTGGGGTCATGAGTTTCATCTCGACCATGGCCTTATCTGTGTGGAGTTTGTATGTTCTTCACATGTTTGCGTGGGTTTCCTCCCACACCCCAAAAACATACTAGTAGGTTAATTGGCTGCTAATAAATTGACCCTAGTCTCTCTCTTGGTCTGTGTGTGTGTGTGTATGTTAGGGAATGTAGACTGTAAGCTCCAATGGGGCAGGAACTGATGTGAGTTCTCTGTACAGCTCGGTGGAATTAGGTGCTATATAAATAGATGATGATGATGATGAGGTGGTCAAACATATATATGAGGACAAATATCTGAGGACTATCACAATAAACATGTCTCTTTACAATGGTAATATGTACCTGCAGAAGTTTAGCCCATTTCTCTATAGGCTAGAGAAATATTACTATATACCAGGTAAGTTATGCTCCACCAATAATGGTGCGATATTATGCATATGTCTTAGTCTAGCTAAATAGGAGTAAGTCGGACCTTATATATCATTATGAACAAAGTGTATTAGAACATACGACAAAATAACATAATTGCAAAAGTCACAAATTTATATAAATACAAACACATTTACATACTTACAAACCGCAAAATGACATTTTCGTAGGAAAACCCCCAGGACACAGAAAAGGTGAGAGAGAGTTGGGTTATGTGGAGGCATTAAAGTTAGGAGGAGGGCTGGTAGGCTTAAATGAAAAGATACATATTAAGGGCATGTTTGAAGCCTTGGAGACTGATGAATAATCTAACTGGCATGGAAGTATGTGAGAAATCCTAAAGGCGGGAGTGGAAAGAGGTAATCAGTGAGATGAGGCAGCGGTCATTGGCAAAGTGGAGTAGGTAGGGGTGGGTGTGTAGAGCATGTGAGTCGGATATGTAGGGGGGGTGGGGAGTGGTTGAGGATTTTGTAGGTAAGGCATTTGATTTTAATTCTGAAGCGAACAAATAATAGAGCAATAAGTCTGAACATGTATCAAATAGGCCTAACCATAGTTTAGAAACTTGGGGAAAAAATGTAACTAATTGAAAATTAGCACTAATATTATTTGTAATCTTAACATTTCCTGCGACTGTATGTGGGGACTATAATTAGATTAAAATCTGAGATCAACATAACCTGTAGGATTTAATTCACCAAAATTGTATAATTGTGTTAACAGCTGCATTTGAATTAACCTATAACATTCTGTGCAAGGTGCTCAAGGTGCTGATGGAGGTAGATCAGTGATAGGCAACCCATTATACATCAGGGGCCGCTTTGGTGGACTTCAAACATTCAAAATGGCTGCATATTACCCTTCTCAGTAAGAAGTTAAAACAAAACATGCAATACAAATCAACAAAACCTACCTGCAATAACATTCGGCATTTTAAACAGGTGTTACAAGCTATAACAGAAAATCTGACCTGGTACTGGGGGCTGCAGTTGAAGGTTTAGAGGGTAGATAGTGTAACTAGTGGTATTAAACCATCCGGTGCCAGTCAACTGGATGTGGAGGAGCATATATCTCAGAGTTAGCTATACATATGAAATACTTAAAGGAGTATAAAATTAAGAAAAATAAACAGTTTTGAAAAAATAGTCTAATCTAGTGTGAGATATATCTCTGGGGGATTTTTAATCAGACAGACCAGGGGTGTTTGTTTGTTTTTTCTTGTTTTTTTTAACCCTTACATGTTCATGTCATGACACCCCCCCCCCCCTCCTCCCAAATCACCTATGTCTTACATACCGCAGTCCCTCAGTAGCACATGGATAGGAGTGAATCAGAGAGAAGCTCATTCTGCATTCACTGCCAGACTGACCTTAATGATAAATGACAGATCTCGCTACGGTATGGGGATGGGGACAGGGATAGTTCCCCCAGACACAGTAACTTCCAGTACATGGGACAGATAGAGGGGGATGTCGAAATTACGGCAGTAGCATTTCTGTCCTGGTTTCCCCCCATGCTGCTAAATATTGTTTTGTGAGGTTGCATGTTTTGCACCAACACATTATATCTAATTATATTAGCTTGGGATCAGCTTGTACAGATTTTTCTACATTTCTTGGTTCTTGAAACATACACCAATATAGCTCTTACCAAACCTAGTGTGTAAACTTCTTTCCCTTTCATCCGTCCTCTGTGAAAAAAAAGCTGGGAGCACAATTTTCTGGTTTATATCGAAATTAGCTTCAGATTGTCTTCTTCGTATAGTTCGAGTATGTGCTACCTCTATCATCATGGACATATGTTTGGTGCTCCTTGTTGGTTTAAAAACACCAATTGTCAGAGAAGTTGTAAATGTTTACACTGCAGTTGATGCTGAAAAATTTGTATTGCTCACCACACTGCTCTTGCCTCTAAGATGTTTGCATGCAACTTATTTTTTCAATTTCCATACCCCCTGAACTAATTCTGATCACCATTCCCTGGAGCTTGAACCTGTGGTCATCACTGTCCATTCAGGCTCTGAGAGCGGAATTCAATTTTTTTTTCACTATTGGTCTTAACAACCAGCCAAAAGTTATTCTGATAAGTTGATCCAGGAACTTTGGATTGCTATCCCATTGGTTGAGCACTTCTAGCTGGATATTTGTCATGTACAATCTTTCCCATGGTACTTGTTTGACAAAAACATCCCTAATTGTTTGAGACACATTTTTATTGATGACTGTTGTTGAACATGAAAAGTCAATTGCTGCAGTTTCTACAGTCTGTCCTGTGTTATTGAGACTGTGTCCCTTCATCTATCCACACTCCTAGGATTTTTAAAACTGCTGCAAGGGTACTAAATGACTCGTGCCCAGTTTATTCTCCAGCCATGCTTTTGTAACAGGCAGTTTGCTCTGTCTGTGCGGCCCTGGGTGCTGTGTTCTGACATCTTACGAACGAGAGGTCACCTAGATATGGGGATACTGCAATCAATATTCAAGACAGTATGGTGTAACCATAAGGAAACAGCCATTTCATTCCTTAAGAGGAAAAAATGAAAGATGCACCAAAAACAGGCAATGACTCGCAGACAATACAGCTTATGACAAGCTTGCTTGGAGTCAGAATTGCAGGATATGCAGATATTTTGATGCAGATTACAGAAGATAGATTGTTTTAGGGCATTATAAATAAGGGGTACAGGAAAGACTGTTGTGCAGTACTCAAAAAGATGTTCATGAAATCGCAAACCCCAGCATCCCTGGCACCAGTAAAGGCATTACATCACATTTATAAAGCATTCATGGAGAAGTTATTACTTTGGTTCCAACACCACACAAATGTACCATCTTCTACTCCAAAATATTTATGGTAGAGAAACATTCTGGAGACTTTTGAAGAATGCTAGAGTTAAGAAGGCTCAATCACTTTGTAGAATCTCTCGTATGCAGTCAACTCACAAGGGCAGTTTCTGACACCAATAGGCCTACAAGATGCAAATATGCATATCTATGTAGTGTAACAGCATCACCACTTCCTCAGGTTCTTCTGACTGGGACACAATTTCCTTTACCAAGGTGTTGGTAATATTGATGGCTTAAGTGAGCAAGGTTATATTTGAAGAAAACTAACATTGCATTCCAACAGATGAATCTCATCACAACTGTGAAACATTTTACTGTCACGGGACCATGGAGGATTGTCATCATTGACGAAACTATGAATTCTGGATCGTACCAGCAAATTCTACAAGAGAATGTCAAGGTATACGTACCTGAACTGAATCTCATGCAGCAGGACAATGGCCCTAAACACACAAGTCAGTCTACAATAAATGGTTGAAGCAGTAGAAATTGTGTTTTGGAATGGCCAAGTCAAAGACCATAACTTAATCAGTGTAAATGTTGTGGTAGTACCTGAAAAGTGGTGTTCATGCAAGAAAGCCCACCAATTGAAGCAGTTCTGTAAGATGTACCAAGACAAAATTCCTCTAAGCCCATGTGCAGAACTGATCACCAATTACTGTAAGGATTAGATTAGAGTCATTGATTGCTACTTAAGGGGGGGGGGGGGGTGTCACAGATTTAATTTAATTTTGACCATAAAATGAATGAAAAAAATAAATCCTTGTGTGTTATTTTATTTACTAGGAGTTAGCATTTTTTATAATTTGATGAGGATCTGAACACATTTAAGGTCACATTTATGAAGAAATTCAGAAAAGTCTAAAAGGATTCACAAACTTTCTAGTACCACTGTAGAAATAGTTGTATGATAGTAATTTCTTCATATGCTTTATTGAGCTAGTGTCATAGATTTGTCTCATTAACTTATCTGCAAGAGCCTCCCTTGTTCCATGTAGAAGATCTGCTCAGAGTAGTATCTTTTTATTCTTTTGAATTGGCCTGTTTTCCAGCATGGGGCAGCACGTTGGCTTAGTGTCTAGCACTTCTGCCTCACAGCACTGGGGTCATGAGTTAAATACCCGACCATGGCCTTATCTGTGTGGGGTTTGTCTGTTCTTCCTGTGTTTGTGTCAGTTTCTTCTAGGTGCTCACAGCGCACACACAAATTTCTTACATTTTGTTGCCTCCTCCCCCGAGTGGGCTATTCTGTTCAACCCACCCACAGAGGCAAAACTCACGAATGAAAATAGAAATTTGCTTCTAATTATATCAGCAGTAAATAAACAAAACTGGATGTTCTCTACACCACCATCAATTTTTTGGATACATTCTGATGTGACCTAATCTAGCACATATGATTGTGCGTATACTGCACTCTGCTTCGTCTGTTAGCATACAGCAAGTACTGTGTAGGCAGAATGTACTTTTACAGCCTAAAAAACAAAACGCATCTTGAGATCCACTTTGATTTTAATGTGGTCAGAAATTAGCTCAAATTCTGTGCTCTTTTTGAATCAGGCCCATGATCTTTATGAGATGCATTCCATGTTCCCATGGATATAGACTATTTGATAACTGAATTATTATGCGCACCATCAGACAAGTGATGTCAGGACTGATAAGGAACATAAACTATCAGAATAGTTGGTGAAGGCAGGAAAAAGTGTATAACTCAAGGAATGGTGAGAGGATAAATTTAAGCTCTCCTCTGACAGAATTTATTTTCTTGATAATCTTGGTGTCTGGGTCCGATTTAGGTTGCCATTCTAGCTGTTGGAGAGAGTGAATTAAGTGTATAGTTTTGGCGAGTCGTTCCACAGAGAGGAGGGATTTGAGATGGGAGACTGTGTTACGGTCATGGAGAAGAGATTCGTTAAGTCTCCAGTTAAATTTGAAGGGTCGTAGAGCGAGAGAGAAACGGTCAGAGGAATTTAGGGCATGATCAGACCATGTTGATAGAGTGAATGTGGAAGTTGAGAATCGTCATGGTAAGGTCGTAGCCGAGAAGGACCATGTCAATTCTAGAATAAATATTACGGACGGGTGAATAGAAAGAGTAATCTCTAGCAAAGAGATCAGAGATCCACCATGCCTCATACGGGTTATGGAGTTTCAAGAAATCCTGCAAGGCTTTAGAATTCACAATATCTCTCTGGGCAGGTGGGGTGCATGAGGGGATGGATCAATCTAGGCTAGGGGTAAGGACGGCATTAATGTTGCCTCCTGCAATCAGCTCTCCTTGCCTAACATGAGATATTAAGTAGCCCACATTTTTTAATGCCGTCCTGCAACCACAAGAAGGCATTACAATAAAACAAAATACGAGAACAGTTGTAGTAAAACTTTTACAAGACAGGTCGACCATTACAAAATAATGAAAGAACAGCAAGTTCAGTCTACAGCGGGTCCCATTTGGTGCCAGTAGGAGTCCATCGGAACTAGAGCGCAAAAGAAAAAACAAAAACACAGAGGGACAACAGCAAAACAATAAACACAAGAGGGTGTACCTGTGATGAGAGCTTAGACTGCCAGGGGTAAAAGCATCAAGGAGGGCTCCAACGGTAAAGTATAGCATTACACCGGGTAACTGTTGCAAGTTCTCTGCAGTTGGCTAGAGTGGTTGGAGACTGATCTTGGACTATCTGTAAGTTACATAGACATATAGATTTTGATGGTAGATAAGAACCACTTGGCCCATCTAACCTGCCCTTTTATTAAAAACTATGGTAACCTCAAACCATATTTGGTGGTTTAATCTTTGTAATGATATCCTTATGTCTATCCCAAGTATGTTTAAATTGCTCTATTATTATTAAGATTATCTTTGACTTATAAGGCGCCACAAAGGGTCTGCAGCGCCGTACATTACATATACAGAAAACAGAGAACCAAGACACAGCATGATACCTTAAATATATACAAACACAGGTGACAGGGTAAAGCAAATCAAATTATTTCTGAGACAGATAGTGAAAGGGATGGTAGAAATCAGCAAGAAGAAGGCCGAAGCTTAAGAAAACAGGGCTGGCGAAGCAGGTCAAGAGGTACAGAAGGTGATGGAATAGTAGAAGGAGCACAGAAGGAAAGAGGGCCCTGCTCCTGAGAGCTCTACTATATTAGCCTATAGCACCTCTGATGGGAGGCTATTCAACTTATCCACTACCCTTTCTGTGAAGTAGTTTTTCCTCAAATTTCCTCTGAACCTACTTTCCTTCAGTTTCAGAGCATGTCCTCGTGTTCTAATATTTCTCTTCCTTTAAAGATTGTTTTCCTCCTGTACCTTGAAAAAAGTTGTGGTCATCATATGTAACAAATTGCAGTTTTTCAGTCCCACAAAGGAGCATTTCCTTATTTGTATAGAAGTTTAGAATGACATCCCCAGGCTGGTTTCGTTCTAGTCACAAGGGTTTTAGCAGTCTATGAGCCCTGTCTAAGAGCAGGGGATATATTTACTAAACTGCGGGTTTGAAAAAGTGGAGATTTTGCCTATAACAACCAGATTCTAGTTATCATTTATTTAGTACATTCCACAAAGTGACAGCTAGAATCTGATTGGTTGCTATAGGCAACATCGTCACTTTGTCAAATCCGCAATTTAGCAAATAAACCCCCAGGTGTTTCTCCGGCAACCTCAAGCACCAATTATGGAGAAAGGCTTCTTAAGGTATTATTCGAAATGTTGAGGCTCGACAGACTCAGGAATTCCCTTTATTCTCAAATTGTTCCATCTGTCCCAGTTATACATGTCCTTCTGACACTCAGGAACAGAGGCCATGTGGTTCCTGATATGTAGAATATCTTCCTCCATTCCAGTCTGGAAGGTCACAACAGCTTCCAATCGTACCAGTTGGTCGATTGCCAATAAAAGTAACCTCAGCTCACAATGAATAATGGTCAGGAAATACCATCTGGTGATAGGAGCTGTGTCATTCTCTTAAGAGTCAGAGAACGTTGGTGGAGAACGCCCTTACAGGTCTAGCTAGATACAGGAATCGTTTGCTTTGAAAAATACTCAGGACGGCCTCTGCTATAGGATTTTCAACCTTTAGGCATGATGGGTGTGGGAAGGATGCAGACTTCTAAAGTATGTATAAGGTGAGGTATAACAGAGCCAGATTCAGCAGAGGATTAGAATACACAGAGCAAGCCCACTTGAATAGGAGAGATTGCATGTTAGTTCAAAACAGTGGGGCTGTATAATCCCCTTCCCCTGTTATTTGGTACTTGATTATATCATGGAGGACTATGTTTGAGTGTGGATTTCATGGATGAAGGGGCACAGATTGAAGGAGAGTCCACAAAGCCAGAAAGTTATTGCAGACCCCAGTTCCTGAATGGGCAAATGGACAACAGGGGAAGTCTTGACTTTTGCGAGGATGGCAGCACATTTGAAATCTCCTGCACTACCAGCCAGTATAAACCTTAACAACAGTCCAGTAAGTAATGAGATATATAGGTAGTGTAGATGTACGAGACCTGGGCTGGGCAGCAACACGAAGTGTAAACTAGTGTGTGAGCAGATGATAGTGCTGCATCATGATAAATAAGCACAGGGTGACATCAGAGATAAAAACTTTAGACAAATGGAGCTTGGGGACAGAGTCCTTGAGGGGAAAGAGGCTATCTCTACAGCTAGCGAGAACCCCATAGTGGGATCTGGTGGCAGGTATAGCAAGATGGTCACAGGGGTACTGACAGGCTTTTTTTTTTATAGTAAAAACAGTAGACTGGGTGATGCTGTCCAAAAAACAAGGCCTCTGCGAGAACAAGTCTTCACTGGGAGAGAAATACCAAAAGCAGACCCTTGAGTATGTATGGGTGTTTGGAGGAAGGATAGGGCCTGCAACTCGACACCCTGAGCAGAGAATTGCATGGGATTAAAAGTGCAGCAGGGAGCAATAGTGTAACACGGAGAGGGTCCTCAAGTGGAACCATGATCTATAACCCCCTTGGGCACCCCTCGCACTGCAGCGTCATGAGGGGATATCCAGCTCTTCATTGCAGGGAATCACAGGCACCATGCATAAGTTGATAAGCCAGGACAGTGCAGACACCGAAGGCATGCAACCCAGTGCAAAGACCAGGCGCCAAACCAGTGGCAGGAAACAGACCCCTAGATAGCTGCTGGACGAAAGTGTAGGTTTTAAATTATAAGGTGACAGGGAATCACTGGGAATAGTGGATACGAACTTTTGAGCCACTCTCCCTAATCTATACAATTTCACCTCTACTGGGAAGAGATGTACATACATTTCACAGACAGAATAGCCAGCCCGTTTGTCTTCTCTTTGAGATTGTTGCTATAATATACATCAGGGTAATAGTGGCTACATAAAGATGGGGCATTTAGTCTACACATAAAATGGGTTTCTTGGATCAGAGCTACATCTACCTTATATGTTCTTAATGACATCAGGGCTTTGGGATGTTTATCCCCATGGCATTTATTAAAACTAAATGTAAGTTGTCCATTAATGCTGCCATCCTTATACCACAACATCTCCCTTAAATGAGCTATAGCAACAAACGAAGACAACACACCATTATAATTATATATCTCATTTATATGAATATGCTAAACAATAAACAGGAGTATGTGTCTCCGTCTGTTACAGATCATACAAAAAAATGAGGATTCCTAACATATCTTAAGATGTTTATAAAAACAGTCCTGTTGCCTTAGTGGGATTCCCTAGACCCATATAGAAAAGCATATCAACAGGGGGAGAGGGAGAGAACACATTATAGAAGTATAGACATAATACGTTAAAGACTGCACTGAGGCTTAACTAAGTGGTGTCTTTCTTGCATCTTCGGAAGTTGTGCACCATTATGCGCTCTTAACAAGAGAGGACAGGCGCTTGAACTGGTGCAAGTAGTCTTTCCATTCTGGAAGGTCCACTTGCTGTAATCCCATGTCTGATCAAAAAGCTTACAAAATCAGGTGGTGAAGGGTTTGAAGGCTCTGCTTTATTGTAATGTATGCCACAACAGATCTTGAAAGATTTGTATTCTGTCTCCATTAAAGTCAGTTCCATCAAGTTACCACATAATATTTTCCTTTTTTAATTCCCTGTAAAATAATTCTACAAATAACATCGCTTGGCTTCTCTGATGGCAAGTCTCTGTGAGCATATATGAAAGTGATTTAATACTTTGGGTTCTGATCAAGGATCTTGTTCAAATTCTGTCTTGACTCTGGAATGTCCTCTGGCAGACCTCTTTGTTGGGCGATTTGGATAACTGGAAGCTGTAGAAATCTCCATCTAAGTCTTTAGTGAACACAGCTCAGCAGATTGTGAGAAACCTTCAGTTTAAAGTATAGATCATCTTTCCCCCTCAAGTGTTGCTAGACAAACTGCAAATTGGATGTGAATCTGAATGTCAGCTGCTTCCTTTTGTAGTGTCTTGGAGTTCTCCAAACAGCACAAAATCATTGAGTGATTTAATGGGAAAGAATTTCACTTATTTTGTTTCTCACATTAGAAGAAACAGAGCCTTCAGCCTGAGATGCGTTCTCTGGGGAACTCTGTGGGTGGGTGTCAAGCTCTGAGCTGGTGCTTTTGATTTTTAAGAACTGCTCATGTCTTTCTGTGGGAAAATATTCTGTTTCATAGCCTGTTCTGTGTGCACTTTTCTTATCTTTCCCAAAGGTATACCATGCAAATAAGGTAGTTCATCAGCAAACACATCCTTTCTCTTTTGCTGATTTTGCAGTGTAGATCAATGGCCATGGGCCCCATAGACGAGTAAACAATGACATTTTCAGTCACTGGAGACAAACTTCCATTCTGGCTATTGGCACATGTGCAAACACCAAGCTTTCAGGTTGAGGTGAGATCTCAATAGTTCTCTTTTTTGACCAACAGTTCTGCATATCTTAAACTTTAGCAGAGATAGAAAAGTCAGTTTCACAGGTGCTAGTAGATCTTCACCCATAATATTCTAGTGTTCACCACAAATATATTAAATGGATCTGAATTTTGGAGAAATAAATCCAGAAGAGTCAACATCAACGAGACTGTTCAGGAAAACTGAATGACAGATTAGTCTTCTCTGTTGGGCAAATGCTTTCCTCTTGAAGGGCTGAGCGTACGAAATGTAAACTGCCTTGTGGTGTGCACACTTTTTAAAGACATCAGACAAGATTGTCAGGATTAAAAATAGTATGAAACATCAAGAACTCACTGCCCTCCTTCTTTGTTTTAAGAATCACTGTGATCCTGTTATGTTCAGCCGCCACGTCTGCACCGGGAGCTGTCTGGCTCCAGTTCTAGTTTTATGCAGTTGACATCTGGCGGACAAGTCTAGCCCGATTGATTTGCTTCACTGTTGTAATGTGGAACACCATGCGGAGGATCAGATAGGACCTCTGGGTGACTGGAGTGACAAACTTGATGCATCCAGATTGGGGGGGGGGGGGGGGGGGCTGGCTGGGTGAATCCCAATAAGAGCCCAAAGGTGTACTGTAATGGGGCACCCAGATTTAGATTACCCTCACTAGAAAGTGGTGACACTTGCACGTTACCCGACACTACTACCAGGCCAGAGCTGGCAGAGGAGTGGAGCTCTCCAGACCCAGGTCTTAACATGACAGCTGCCAAGTAGTATCTAGTTGTAAAGATTTTTGTGTACACACACTATATATATATATATATATATATATATATATATATATATATATATACACACACACACACACAAATATTATTCTTGCAATTCATATGCTCTATATGTAAAGAGCATCAAAATGCTCCTTTAAAAAAATAAAAATTAAAAATAAAATAGAAACTATCAGATAGGATCACAATTTTATCAAATAATGAGAGCTGTGCAAAAGTTAGGACTGGGAACAGTTAGTTAATACAGTGGTGACACCTAGTGGTCACAAAATATACATAATTTTCATTTCTGCAAAAAATGTAAGTCAATACATATGCAAACGCTGCTGTTGGCAATTAGCCACCGCAGACTCAAGCCAATTTATAAGCTTGCCCCAGCAAGTGTCTTCCTCTCTACTATTAGTCTCATGTCTCATTGCTGCATTACCCATTTATGTGTGTACATTAAGGTTATAGATTTGCAAAGATAAATTAAATGCATTTGCATCACTGCCTCCTTCAATCACATTCAGAAAACTAAATGTGTGTTATTTAAAAAAATAAAAATGGATTGCAATATTACCCTTATGGACAAACATTTTTACCAATCTGTTTTGACTTAAGATACCAATGCCAGTGCTTAGGATACCAATGCCAGTCCTTTGACCCTCCTACTGCTTTACAAACGCTGTGCATACAATAAGTACTAGGATCCAGTCTCTGTTTTTCAAGGGACCAAGAAAAGTTGGTATAAAATCCAGGCGATAAAGGTGCAAACTGATAAATCAATTTGTAATTTGCTACATTGTATTATTGTCTTAAACAGTTTGTTGCAGATTATAAAATGTGTACACGTGGTGGACTTTCCATAAAAAAACACATCTGTTCAGAAAAATAAAATGTTAAATTTGAAAAAACAAAATATCCAGTCCTGTTTACTGTACACACTATTTTATAACTTTTGCATTGCAAATACATAAAATGTACTGAAAACATGCAGCAAAACACAAACTAAGGTACTATGATCGCATGGAATACTGTATGTGGGTAATTTGTGTGTTTATTTATACATACACACACAATTCCTGAATTTTAAAGTACGCATTAGGAAATCAGTGGATCATGAAAACAAATTTACATTCTAGTAAAGTATATCAAGCACTGTACTGATGTTGTCTCTTCCCAAAGATGGAAAACCTCAGGAGGTCCACCTTACAACATGGCTGCCTCAACCATATGTACCTGATGTTTAGAATTTCAAGGTTTATAGGATAGAATGTGTTTGGTTGAAGCTCTGAGTATAGGGACAACTGACTATATTAGTACATGGATTATGCCGTTAGGCTAAAGTTATATATACATATCTAGATTTATCCATTGAACACCTTCAGTAATAATATATTCAGATGTACATGCAGCATGGCATTTCTGTTACTCTGGTTATAGGAGGACTTGCATGAGAATACCAAAACCACAACAAAAACAAAAACATACATTTCATAAATAGAAATCTACAGTTTTATTGAGATTAATAGAAACTGCTCTCCAGAACACTATGTATATACACAGTTAAGGGGTGAGATCATTTAAAGTGTCCATCATAAAGGAACAGCTCGTATGGCTGCTGGAACAGTCGGTTTCCAATCCACGGAAGTGAAGGTAAGTGCTGACATTGTAACAAGGAAAAGCAGCATGGAAAATAAGACACTATACAGAAGAGTGAAAAAAGTCCAACACTGAACACATTGTACCTTAACAAAGACTGAGGTGAGTCTATTTTATACAAAGTGCGCTACTGAGCACAGACCCAGTCATTAACAGATTATAAACACAGTTATCAACTGGTAGCTGCCAAACTGTAACTTTTGTATTGTAAATATAAGAGAAAACCATGAAACAATCTCTACACAATTTTAAAACAGTGAAAATATGAAGGCAAAACAAAAAAACATGTAAATGTCCGACATCTAGGAATTGTGGTCAGGAACATCCAAATGTCTGTTCCTAACTGCGGGAATGTTATCATATATCTTGGTTTTGTGTGGCGATGACTTGAAACATAAATTCAGCACTAAAATGCGAAAACAAGACAGGAAACTCTCTGGCAGAGAGAATGGTACACGTCAGAGACTGCAGTTGTTTCAAATTGAAAAAACAAGATATTTATATATTTAATAGTAAGGGAACAGCAGCAAAAAAATCTCTGCAACCCATAGCAATCAATTAGCTCTCAGTTATAAAATAGGTTAAAACACATTTTTCCAGAACATGCTTTCATATCTTTTGATGCTGTATTTTTTTTTTATTCTAGCACAATGATGAATAATTCAGACTTCATGTAGAAGCGCTGTTTAAAGTCGCCTACCTACAGTGCAGCCAGCCATTTTGAAAGTTGTACTTCTGTTACAGCTGTCATGTTACTAGGAAGGAGTGATATCACTGAGACACAAAGAGTGAGGGGGTAGGTTGCACTGTCAATAATAATGGTTCTCCCCACAAAATGGCTGCCTCTCTGAATAGGCATCAAGTACACTAAAATAAGACTATAAGACACAAGCCATCTGTAGCAAACATACTGAGTTGCCATAATATCCCCCTGCACTGTGTCACCACTTGCAGTTCAGTAAACCGATACTGCTACTTGTACAAGAATCTGAAACTTGGCACAAATTTCAGTAGTGGGTGTATTATACAGAGGTTAGTGCCAAAAAATGCAATTGTCCATACACAACTGTGAAATTCAACCGGTAATATAAACACAATATTTTAATAGTCTAGAAGATATACTGCAATGAAATGAATAAAAGAAGGGTTGGCAGAACTGTGTAGATCAATGCTATACCAAATAGTGACACCTGGGACAAATTTGCAGCCTCATAACTGTTCTGTCATCACCAGCATCCCCGAGAAAGCTATAGCTGCTGGCATGTCTTGCCAGCTAGACGTTGTTCACATTTGTTATTTTATCATGTAATAAAAGGATTAGGATCGAGAGGGCAATTTCTCAGGGCATTAGACTTCCTAGAGGTGGAACAGGGTGAGGGTGTTTCTCAGAGAGCCACTAGCTCCACTCTACCGGTAACATTGCAAGTCAGTGACTCATTTAAAAGCGGGCAATCTACTCTTTCAAGAAAAGGGCTCATATGAATCTCTAGGAACAACTATAGCGTTACTCTTGCATCACCACAAATTGTAATTATGCAGAAAGACTTTGCCTCCATAGTAGAAATGTAAAAATGTGAGGTTTGTGTTGACAGATTACATCTCAAAGGCCCGTCTATTCTGCCCACTTTGTTAAAATGTCGGTCTCCAAACAAAGCTGAGTTAACGTCAACAATTTTACATACAGTTACTGTGGATTTTTCAACTACATTTGCTGGAAGTTTCTTCCACTCATCTACTGCTCTCGGTTTATAAAACTATTGTTTTGCCATCTTGTCAAAACTTGGTAAGCAGTAATTTTGGTATACATTTGTCTGTTATTCCTTGATTATTGAAAAGGGGTGGGGGGGGGGGGGGGGGGCAGCACACAACATTTTTATTCTAATTCCCTTGTAGCCTTGCCTGTAAATGTAAAATGGCACCACTCTAGAGACACGTACTAGGATTTATGTGTTTTAGTGTCCAGCAAGACCCTTCTAGATTTCATCTAGCACTGTACGTACACACAAGTGAAGCATATTGCTAAATGTTATGGACATGGCTGAAATACACAACTGCTTATACAATTAAATGATCAGATTACTACATCATTTTCATTTTGTCAACTCACAACTATACGGAATATATTCAGTTAGTAGGTGTTTGTGCGTATTCTGGTGACATAGCATATACAGTGTGCATACTTTGCTAGGACAAAATCTTACATACAAGGTCAATTAATGAGATGACAAAAGAAGATCTAAAAGTGCACGTGAAAGTAGAATAATCACAAGCTAATTTTCTTACAAATAGTCAAATGCACAATTGTTAAGAATGAACCATGATTTAGCCCAGGGATGTAGCGGATGCTTTGGATACACTGGGGGCTAAATTTACAACACAGAAAGGGTTTATTGCTTGTTATGACAGCATGTGGCTAGGTTTGCACACAAAGGGACATGGTCTTACACTGCAGCACATATATTTGCATGAGCATGTTTTTCCTGTGCATGAATTTCAGATAAGCGTGTTCATTATATATCAATGTCCTGATCTTAACATCATCTCATAACATTCAACGGAGATCTGGTTGCAAAACCTATCTGCGCTAGTTGCCCGCAGTAAAACTACATATATAGCAAAGAATTTAATATAACAAACTGCACAATTTTAAGAAAAGATGTCCCTGATGTCCACTTACTGTCACACGTTACCCTGCAAGAATTTCCAAAACCTATACTGCGAGACGAAAACTGAGGTTATACACAGCAAATTCTGTCTCAAACACCATCTTGCCCATAAAACGTCATTGCAACACTGCCGTTACAAAAATTCAGTTTATTTTCAAACATGATTTGATCATATAGATACCTACAGTTGATAAGCTTTTCAGCCCACTTGCTGAAAGCAAAAACAAACTTTCAAGCAAAGTGGTAAGTCTGCAGTCTGATTAACCCACACTGTTCGCTACACTATTTACATGGAATGTATTATTAGAGTGTTGTAATATATACACTGTGACCATTTTAGGATATCATACTGAACTATCACTAGCAAGCGGTGTCATCAGAGTTTTCAGAATATTATTGTGACAGCTTTACATTAAAGTATCAGAGTGAAGTTGTGCTTCTTAAAATGAGATGGGAGACAGGTGAATTATAGAAAACTTTGAGGCTTAATACTTTGCAACAACCTCCACCCAAACAAACAGGTCCTACGCAAGTGTCCTAGGTACCCTCTTCCCTTAGGCACTCTCCCCTTTTTACCTTGTTTGGGGGGCATCCAGTTACACACTCCTAGCAAATCACTGTCATGGAGGAGAGACTGCAGATCCTCCATGTCAGAGGGTGGTGATCAAAATGAGGGCACTGCGGGCAAATTAAAAACCCTGAATGAGTGACAATACTCATCTAATGTTTTAGCAGTTTCATAAACCTTGGCACCATCCTAGATTATCCTAATGGGAGCTCCAGCCTGCAAACAAGTGAAACTTGGAGGACAATGCGGGATGAGTTAGTCACCCATCAATTAATACGTTTTAAAAAAAAAGTTTCAAAACAATTTAAAAATGGGTAGAACTTGCAAGATGTGGAGACCGCCTACCATGGCTCATCCAATGAGCAGCATCTCAACATACACAAGCCCTGTTCACGTTTAAAAAACTGTAAGTGCTGCCCAAAGCAACCAATCAGATTCTAGCTGTTACAGTTATCCATTGCACTAGTTCTCATAAAGGTTCCCTATAAGTCAAATTCTAAAAATAAAACCAATTCGATGAAAGCTGCCTTTAGAATAAAGCTGCCTGAATTTTCTTTTAATATGCAAGAAATAGATGTAATCCAAAAGAGCTTGCCAGAGTGAAAAAGTGAATGCCATTAATATATCTGTTTTACAAAACATTTAATATACTGAAATGGCTTATGGATTTTCTACAATTTTTTTCCATCTTGACTATTGTTCACCTTACAAGTTGCTATCACTCACTACACTGTCAGAGTTATACATGATTAGCACTGAAAAACACGGATCAGAGTGTTTAATTGCCTTCAATTTGATATGGGCAGAGCAATAACCAGTCTCAGAGTGGACACTCCAGGCTGTATGAATCAGATTTTAAAATCTTGTGGATATATTTTACAATAGTTCGTAAATCCCACCTCCCCCTTTATTTACTCAACCACAGGTTTTTTCTTTTTCTTTTTTTTTGTTAAAAAAATATATAAAATATATTCAAAAACATATTACAGAAGTAGATAGTGTACAGCTTTCCATCTTATACAGGTATATACACAAGCACAAAACATTGGCTTTTTGTGTTTTGCGATCACGGTTAAAGCCCTTGGTTCGTGGAGCAGATTATATAATGAATGGGGTTTAAAGATGTGTCAAAGAGACAAGTGCTCAGACATCATTGCTGCGGCATGCATTTGTTTGCATATCTGTTTTTAAATAAAGCAAACTTTAAATATATATATTTTAAAAATGGGATAAAATGTGTCTCATGCCATTAAAAGTTTGACTTTTTTTTTAGGGGTGTGCTCAGGGAAGAGGTCAGCAATATTTTACAGAGAAGGATTGGCTGACCCATAGGAAACATTTGAGAAAACCCCATACACACAGGTTAAATGATGAAATCAGTCGACAGATTGTTCCAGTGGGGTGCTGCTCAGGTGTCGCTTTGGCTCTGCTGCAGAGAAGAATCGCACATCTTGGTCTCTGTCCAGCTGCATGGCCTGCACAGTCTTCTCCACCGCATCCAGGTGTGGGTTGCCCAAGCTGGTAAAGTATGCTGGAAGAATTGTTGAACCATCAGTATTTCCTTACATAGTGCATTATTCTTAGATACAGTTTAAAGGGCACTTCAATTAAAATGGTTTATAAAATGTTAACTTATGTTTAAACATAAAGTAGATGTGTGTACTTCTTTACCCAAAAAGCTTCCTACTACTTGGCTAGCAGAATATGATCTTCCAAGGTTGTTCATACCATGATTAAGGTGAGAACCTTGCCTTGTGTTGCTTCCCCAGAACCTCCATTTCATTCAGTTTCACTGTATGAGGACACAGTAAGTACAAGGGAGAGAGAAGACTTCCCTTTCTATCCCACGTAACCAATGTATGACCAAGCAATGAGTGGTCTAAGTCAAAAAAATCTTTTCATACAGGCTGTTCTGGAGAGAGAGGGGTCTCATGGGGTATAGGGCGAAGAACACCCCTGAGCACTTCACTAGGAAATCTACTCTTTTTGATTAAAAAAAAAAAACAAAACACAACACTTTTCTTGTGCTACAGTTATTTATTTAAAGCACAGTCATATTTGCGTAGTAGAGGAAACAGGGAGAATTGGGATACCAAAACAGAAATACGAAATTAGCATCCTGCTCCCACCCTGTATATCACTTGGGTCTTAATGTGGGAGGGGGGGGGGGGATCAGCCACAGAGACCTGGCCATTTGCCAATAAACCGACAGTCTGGCAGCAAAACCGAATGATTGCTGCCAGATTATCACTGTACTGAGGAACTTAGTCTCACAAGACAGACATGATCACATAGTATAACCAAGTATTATTACATATTATAACGAATTGGCAACTTGGAGACACCTTGTCCTCAACACAAAAGTAATAAGAAATGCACAGGGGATATTTGCTACAAGAAAGGGGTGGGAAACTTACAAATATGAGGTAGGATGGAGAAATGCGGTACAGGAGCAAGGGGTGGGAGGTAAGTAATGCATTAGGGGAGGGAGAAATGTTTTAAGGTGAAGACATGACCGCACATTTCAAGCCCCACAGGGACTTTTTTTTACAGATGTTGAGAGGTATGGAATAACTGCAGAGAGGTTCAACTTTTCTACATAGTTTACATTTTTAAACAATTTACGTCTCATTGCAGACCACTCGAATGAGTATATTCTCCGCATGTGGCCCACAGACCAAAAAAGGTTGTGCACCCCTGCTTTATAGAAATTCAACATTTTAATGTGGTTCAATTTTCCCTTTGTGTTACTCTAATTAATATATTAAGGGATGAACATATAAATATAATTATTTTATGACTTGACCCAATATCTATGATGGTGTGAGCACATCTGCATGCAAAGTCATTTCTATGATGGTGCTGACCATAAAGTACAGTTTCCCTGTTTGCTTTTTCATCAGCAGAATACCTTTATCTCTGTACAATTGTCTCCCTTCAATCTAACTGAGATGTAACAACTGTCTCACAATACAATAGATTGTGTGGCCTAATGAAAACGGATTTTATGACGTAACATATATTATTACACATAGTTTCTTTATTGTTTTACTTCAGAACAATCCCCTTTATATATCTAATACCCATTAAATATCAATTTACATTCATTTTCCATGTACTTTCTAGATTCAAAAAGTGATAAATAACGAAATACAAAGACATGTTTAAAGTACATATTAAAAGTACAGAAAGGGTAGGTGTGAAGAAAAAACATTTACCTTTTTCCAAGAGTGTCTGCTTGAGGGCCTTAGCAAGTAAGACTCTTACATTGGGCACAGGATCAGATGCGAGGCTGAGCAGGTTGGGGAGCAAGTGTGTAACAAACTGCTCTGCGGGCATACATTCCTCATTTACCACCGCCTGCCGGAGAATAAACAGCTAATATTCAAGTGTTTCAACAAAATGTCACCTCCATTTTCTTATATATAAAGCGATTTGCATCAGGGCTTTATTGGTCCTTTTTATATAAGGGCTACTAATAACCTCCACAAACATATATGACAGTTTCAGGGGTTTACAACAATTTCCCATAATATTATTCTGATATCTTGGGGATAATATAGAACTGGGGCATGAAAAACTGGCAGAGGAGATTGGAATAAAGCCTCCTCTACCAGTTTACAATAATAGATCCAGGGTATTGGGTCTACTTGTAGCTGGCTTACCAGTTAGTACTACATGCACTTTAGATAAATTAATGGTGTTGGACTATTTTCGTTAAAGTAGCGTGTCAGAATTCCAAAAGATGTTTTGTTTTTCCGGTCTCTGGTCTATGTTCCCTTCATAGTGCAATAAAATATATTTATTCCAATTCCAAGAAAGGATGACACTTCTCAAGGAAGTGTTGGGAGAGATTAAAAAGGAACAGAAGAATAAAAAAATACAAATTACCTGGCAGATGAAAGCAAACGCCTGGCGTCCTACCCACTTGGAAGAATGTCTGAACTGTAGAATAAGTTCGTTAATGAAGTTAATGCCCAACTCGTTTTCACCATTTGCATAGAATTTCTGCAACATTGCCACAATCTGTGAAACATAAAACACAACAAAAAGGTGAGCAGCACATATCTATACATATAGGAGTAATAATTTAATATTGATTGCTCAACACCACATACCAAATGCTTACAATAGAATGCCTGACTTGTGGATTCGGTATGGTCCCCAAGCCCAACTAAACACCATTTGCGATATACTCACAATAAGTGTAACAACACATTGCTTTTAGGTATAAAATGACCACAGCTTTTATTAAGAAGCACATTAATACTCCTACTGCTGTCTGTCCTGGCCTGATTGCAACCAAGCTAAATTACCATACAGATTATGGTAAACCACTGAGAATCCAAGCCTGCTCACTATTTTCCCATAAGTTATCTGCATTTTCTCTGACTCCCCAACCAACCATAGATGAAACCATTTACAACCCACATATTTAATGAAGGGTGTCAACTTACTCTAGACCTACTCCTGTATACCATTCAACAACATTAGTCACACTTGTTGGGGATATCCAGTTACATCAGACCAATAACTGGAATTGCCAAATGAACATGTATCATTAATTGAAGTTGTTCCTTCAATTGAAGCAAATACTGGATACTAAACAAGGTTATGTTTGAGACACTTGCTCCACTAAGTCATGTATATACTGTACTATAAATGGGTTTCAGTTTGCAAATGTGGGACTAGAGTTTTAAACAGTTCAAACTATTTAAAAGATACCAAAACCTTGGGGTTAAGTAGATACTTGTCACCCTTTTAATCATACATAAGATGCTAAGCAATATCCATTAATAACCTGAACACCTTTATGCCACAGACTAGTATTACCATGAATAACCAGCCCTATGCATGGTCTAGAGGTAGAGTCTTTTCAAATGGCACCAATTCTGCTAACAAAATAAAGCTTATTACACACGTTACATAAGAACCATATTCTAGCCAGGATTATTGCTTCATTTGAGATAAATGAGCCACCTCCAGACCAAGTTTCAAAGCCTTGCCAAGTCACTTAATCTCCTTAGCTGAATCAGACTAATAAACTGTTATATCATTAGCCATAATCTGTAGACTCTCATAACCTTAACCTATGACCATACAAAACCCTTCACCATTCGCTGAATACCCAAAAGCTGCCAAACACACAGTATTGGAAAACAATTTGTGATAATCACCAACAGTTTTACAAAGCCTGTCCAGATACCATCACTATTTACTACATCATAAGAAGTGACTAGATATCCCCACACATTTATCACACCTTGCAGAAGAAAATAGTAGATTACCATAGCTTCGGTCTAGCTGGCCCAAGCTTATCTGGGTGCACAGCCAAGCTAGATCCTTATTTGAGCATAAATGGAGTGAATAATTATCGTTCGTGTTCTCCCCCAGAAAATTTTGCCAGCCGAGTGGCATTAAGAAGTAGCGGATGTAATCTTTTTCAATAATATTGAAAAATATTGGAGGTTATTGCCCACACCTGCCAGGACTGGTCAGACTGGTGGTCAGTGGTCTAACACACACTGCTGGCTGTAGTGCTCACATAGTGCCTGTTCTAATAGGAGAAACAATGGCATATTCTATTGTAATAGGACTCTGTTGGGCTCCCAGAGCAGGATAGAGCACCCAAGAAATAGGTGCTGGGGGAGAACACTGATCGTGGTGGAATTATTGCCCATTTCTGGTGGGAGAAAGCATATAGATAAACCATTCAAACTGCTAGTGGAGAGTGGGGGGAAAATCTGGGTTATCTATACATCTCACATCTATCGGATATCTACCTATTTATATATACAGATAGGTGTGCACAAACCCTAATGTTGGACTCCACCATCTATCTGACCAAGTACAGACAGCATGCATAGCTTATTTCCTCTTATTAACGTTAACTCAGAAATATCATGCACAAACCACAAGCCTTCAGACGTCAAATCCAAGCAGGCAACACAGGGTTTGAATATTATGTTACCACTGGATAACAGATATTGCACCTATGACATCACTACTCTGATGTTAGGTCCAGACAGCAGTTGTAGTGAATCCTCTTAAATGCATTGAAGCACAGATAATGTGAAAAATCCCTAGTCACCCAATACAGAGTCTAGGCAACACTAAGTCCATGCATCAATGAATGATAGGGTATTACAATCTTCAGCCCAAACCACCAGCTACCTGATGCTAAATTCAAACAGCAACCATAGGTTTCAAACCCTTTCCACCTTTTCACAGATATGTTGCCACAACCATCAGCCATCAAAGGCCAAGTGTAAGCAGCAAGTACAGGGTATACAGCCGTACCTGGGAGTGATCAGATCTTCTCCCATTACTTCTATAGAGTATAATGAACACTATTAATCCACCTGTTTAATTACATAAGCCATAATAAACTCCTCCTTCAATATGGTTGAAATAGCTTCCTCTTAAACATGAGGAAAACAGCAGACAAATGCTTATCACATGTTTGCTGTGAACATTCTTGTTTAACAATCCAATGCATCCTTCTAACCTGCTGCAAAATATACTGCATATTAACTTTAATCATCAAATTAATTTCTGTTGTGGCGATTGCCTGCACCTTATAAAAAAGAACCCCAAAATGTACTCCATAAACTACAATCAATCATCCCCTGTCATACACATGATTTAACTTACCCCAATTACCTTGATAGAGACAAGAGTCCCTCTTCTCATACCACCAGTATACCCTCCAATTCACTTATGCAACTTCAGGTAAACCTATGATGACTACATGCAGCAATAAGCTATGGAAGTAGTGACATGCTGCTAACATTCCAATATAAGAAGTGATCAGTCGTTGTTGAGATTACATAAATATTTTATGAAACACACATATTGCTATATGATGAAAACAAACACATTGGGGCATATTCAATTGACGGCGGGATCGCCGAAAATCCCACGCTCAAAAAATATTACCGTTAATACGGTAATATCTCGCTGGATATCAGCTCGCGAAATCCAGCGAGTAAATTACTGTATTAACGGTTTTCCCGCGCAGGATTACCGTAATAACGGTAATATTTTTTGAGCGCTGGATTTTCGGCGATCCCGCCGTCAATTGAATATGCCCCATTATGTATGTATGTCCGTCCATGGTCAAAAAAACGTAAATTGGCTTTCAGAGTCTGGCTGCAACTGAATTTTTAGGAGTGAGCAATTTTATTTTAATGAGATCTCTAGTGTTATTGTGGTGTGTACCTAGTGCAGGGGACTAAGCACATAGTGTAATGAGGGAAGGCAGCAATAAATCTTAAACCCTTCAAACTATGTAGATAAGACACAGATAAGACACACCAGATGTTGTTATTGAATTTCTTACATTTTTATATGTTGTTAGATGTAGCGCTACAGCCATCTACTGTCTGAAGTTAAAACTTGGTTTCTTTAGCTGATGTATTTACTTATATTATTTTACCTGACCACCCCCTTAATTTCTTTAACAGAAGCCTAGAACTGCATATTATCTGTTGCATAAAGTGTATGTGTAATATATTCTCCCCTCTCTGCCTTGCCTTACACACTGCCTCTCCTTCCCCTACAGATTCCTTTTCGAACGCCTCACCATCACCTACAAGGCTCTCTCCCACTCTCCTGCCCCCTATATTTTTAACCTCCTCTCCAGTCACACTCCCAACTCACTGCCTGCGCTCGGCCAATGACCGTCGCATCTCCTCATCCCACTCCAGGATTCAAAATTTCTCCCATGCTGCCCCCCTTCACTGGAATGACCTCCCTCGCTCCATCCGTCTGCTCCCTAACCTGTGCTCCTTCAAATGGGCACTTAAAACTCATCTGTTCCTGGGCAGCACGATGGCCTAGTGATTAGCACTTCTGCCTCACAGCACTGGGGTCATGAGTTTGATTCCCGACCATGGCCTTCTCTGTGCGGAGCTTGTATGTTCTCCCTGTGTTTGCGTAGGTTTCCTCCGGGTGCTCCGGTTTCCTCCCACACTCCAAAAACATACTGGTAGGTTAATTGGCTGCTATCAAAATTGACCCTAGTCTCTCCTTGTCTGTCTCCCCTCTCTGTCTCCCTCCGTGTCTGTGTGTGAGTATGTGTCTACATTAGGGAATTCAGGGAAGCTCCAATGGGGCAGGGACTGATGTGAATGGGTTCTCTGTACAGTGCTGCGGAATTAGTGGCGCTAAATAAATAAGTGATTATGATGATGATGAAGCCTACCAGCCATCCACCTAACCCTTTCTTATCTCCTCCACTAGTCATCTCCCCTCTT
Organism: Mixophyes fleayi; assembly: GCF_038048845.1. Classification (NCBI taxonomy): domain Eukaryota; kingdom Metazoa; phylum Chordata; class Amphibia; order Anura; family Limnodynastidae; genus Mixophyes; species Mixophyes fleayi. The sequence continues at coordinate 153,247,843 of NC_134407.1, read as the reverse complement.
CTCCTGGCCTCTCTTCACTCCTCCCATGCTATATCCCCCTTAACGGACTCCCTTCTGTGCCTGATGTCTGTTTACCCTCCCTTAGGATGTAAGCTTTCATGAGCCGGGCCCTCTTTCCTCCTGTCTCTATACCTACTTTTCTGCTCCAACTTCACTACACTAGCCATGTCTGGAGTTTCTGAAGTCTTGGTATTTGTTTATTGTTCAATACTGTTTCACCCTGTATAGTCTATTGTTTGTACTGTGTACGGTGCTGTGGAAATCTTGTGGCACCTAACAAATAAAAGATAATAATAATAATAATAATAATAATAATAATAATAATAATAATAAATAATATTTTGCTCTACTAACTTGGCATGACCAAACCTTACATGATTTTGGAAGCCAGGTAAAACACAGAATTCCTTTAGTATTGTTGCAACGTTTTGCAAATAGTGTCTGCATAACCAAAATACAAAATCTAAAACGGATTAACAATATCGACCAATAATGATCAACTTATAAGTGCTGTAATAAACCTCATGTCTCCACCTTTGTAGTATTCATTCTAAAGCAAGAGCAGTCATTTTCTGTAATGCTACCAAACCTTGTTAACTGCCAATATACATTGACAATGTCGGCCAGAATTTATTTATGAAAGTAAAGCAGCACTCACAAGTCAATGCTGGTCTGAAAATCTTTAAAGAAAAACATAACCTTGCACATCTCATTCATATAAAGATTATATCCCTTGAATACCACATTAATTTCACCTGTATATTTCAGTACATGCTTCCCCAGCATATTTCTCTAGGTGTTAGTGGCAACTGGCTATTAAAATATTCTACTTGTATAATGGTAAACTACAGCTGGCTGGCAATTTGACTGAGAAGCATAACTAGAATCAACAACTGCATGAAATGTAGAGAGCCGCTATCCAACCCACCCAAGTGCTCTTCGCCTGTATGGTCAATATATCTATCAAAGAAGCAGCAAAGAGGTGCTTGCACCAGTTACATACTATCCAGAACCAAGCTGTTCCAGGTGATGAAGGATCTTGGTGGTAGCAGCGGCTATTCTAGTGTGAAGTTGACACCTAGAGGCATAGTCAATTAGGGTTTGCACCCGCGATTATACGCAGCTGCTCGGGTCCTGGTATTGCAACATTGCGGATTTCCGTGCACAGAAATCCTAATTGAATATGCATCTTACAGTCAGTGTGCCTGGTGGCCAAGCAGCACCAGTAGAAGTGGTCAGTAATAGCCAAATTTGTCACAAAAGTATATACTGAAGACTATAAATATTTTGGTAAAAGGAAAAAAAAAAAAATCCCCTCCCCCAGGCAAAAACTTGTGGTTACTCCCTGGAGCCAGTAACAAATCCATAAAAAACAGGATACCTGACCATGTAACCATTCCCCTCATTTATGCTAAAGTACGCAAGCTATATGTATTAGTCTGTGCTAATCTCATGCACGCAATACATTAAAAAACTGTTCTCTGCCCATGTATACCCAGAGTTGGATGCACTGTGACAAGTGTTCTCCAATACGCAATGGTTTCTGTATGCACAATCATTCCATGTATGTAAAGGCATGCAAGCCTCAGTCAAATATCCCACCTGCACCAGGTATATGATCAATCTGAGCACAAGTTATGTAACCAGCCAACATATGTATAAAAGGCATGAAGTCATAAAAAATGTAACAGCTTAGTATTTGTAATAAGTTCATCTATATGTACATAGTACATGCAGACAAGCACAAGCAGTGGCCCACATGCAAAATCAGTAATTTACCTGAAATCTAATGTATTCCATAAACACACAAGTCATATTAAACCCATACCCTGCAGCATTTAAAACAAATCCTTCCAACAGTTTCTATTTTGTCCCATTTCATGGCCCCAGAAGGGGCATGGCCATGCGATAATGTGGGTGGGATTTGGTGGCTATAGCTGTAATTTGCTCAGGTCATGGGGGAAGGATTTTTTTGTGCCCTAATTTTTGCTTTTTAAAATGTTGGGAGGCAGAATTAAAAAAAATAAGTCCTGTATTTAGTCTATGAATCCCCATGATCACAATACTTCATACCAATAGCTTCTCATTATTTGTTTTATGACCTGCAGAGCTTCACCTGGTGCCCCATCTTTTAATAAGGACTGATGATGATGATGATAATGAAGGGGTCATGGGATAAGCTTTACAGGGAATAAAGCAGAGAATAAGAGCTGGGGCATAAAGCAGAGCCAGAAGACACATAAATCAGGATGTAGTAGGGGCTACAGGTGAAGGCTCAAAAGGCAAGTTGTGGCCCATATAACCGGCACTAGTCACCCCCAAGAAAGTAAATTCTAATTAAACTCACCCACACTATTTATATAGATATATTCTGGTTTTCAATTCTTCATACAATGTATTATTCCAGCACTGACTGTTTTCACCCATCGAACCCTCTCTACTAGCCTAGGCCGCCACTAAATAAATGAAATGTACACCAGCCAAACAAAAAGAAAAGTGTAGTAGGTTTTGTGGCTAGTTTAACCATTTAGACAGGGAGACTAGGACGGTTTCATTTATTAAGTGCTGTCATTGATACTGATATAACTGCATATTCAATTACCCTGTGACTATTGTCCTCTATATTGCTATATGTAATTCTCAGAACCTGTTCCTATTTTTATTTAATCTATTTACTTTTTTGCAAATTAACAGCATATACCACAGAGGATATAATCAGCAAAATTCTAAAGGTACAGAAGATTATTCGGACATTACCAAAACATCCTGTAATTTATAAAGCTCAATAAAAACAAACCTAATTAAGAAATGCCTTAAAACGTTAATAGATTGGTGTCTTCTATGTGTGGTTTTAAACTATTACTAAGATGAAGGCTAATGTGTTGCTCTTTTGAAGGTTACAGATATATTTTATACATACAGTAGCATTTAGGAAAGTGTCATAATAAGTTCTCTATGCAGATGACAGTTTCCTTGACTTTGCTTAGTGACAAATATTCAAATTGAGTGTTTTAGACGTAGGCCACTTACCTGCTGTATTTGCATGTATATAGCAGTTATTGGATGCACTGTGTTTCTGTGGCATGAGCACTGATATGAATGCTACCTGCATGTGTCACTTGCCTTTATCAATACTTATTTGGGATAGAATTTACTGACAGAGGCACAATTAATGAATAAAAAGTTATATTAAGGTCAAATTATTATATAATGAAGCAATATTGTAACACAAGAGAACAGTAAACGCAAATTGCACAACATTATTTTCACAACAGATAAGGAGAGTTCTGTGAATATCTTACCAGTTTAAAAGAAATCCACCGGACCTCGGACACTTTGTCTGAGCAGAGTGTCAGTGCAATAACTCGTAAATAATCATAAACATCTTTGGGACTGTACAGTTCTAGAATCAGAGTCAGTTGCCTGAAACAAAAATTATGTAAAGATTTCTGTAATGGAATTGGGACGTATCTTTGTTCTCAAGCTAGACAGTACAGCGTATCCCACTCCAATTATTCATCATAACTTCTAGCCATCAAAAACAGATTAGGGAACTAATAGTGTTTATTAAAAACAACATTAATTTTGCTATTTCACAGATAGAGGGCACACATTTATAAAGCAGAATTATACACAAATAAAAATGTGATAATACGTAATATGATAGGAACCACGAGGTGATCTGCGCCTCTCAAACTGCTGTAGAACCACAATCCCCAGAAAAGCATGCTGGGGACTAAGGCCTTGTACACAGGGGTGTTACTTTAAATACACTATGATGCAGATAGATTAAAAAATAATGTAAGCCAAAAAGACCTGTCTCTTGATTATAGTCGACTCCTGATTATGTCCTAACATCTGAAATTACTTTAGACAGAATGGCTCCAGGAAATAAGTGTTAGTAAGCAAACAAAGGTTAATGTATTCTGACGTAGGAAACGGACATACTTCAAGGGCCTGCTTTTTACCATCTTACTTGATTATTTAAGTCAGAGATGCCCTGTTATCACAGGAATGCAAGCAATCAATATTTTTTTATTGTAGCATTAAGAGTTCCAAGTCAAAGACTGCTAAAATGTCTGTTTGGACCACTCCAAGCTTAGTGTATAATCCTTATGGGAAACATAATGGATCAAAATAAAACTTTTTAAAATATAAGTTTGAAAAGATCTCTGTATAAATTTGTAACCAATGAGAGTAACACAACACATGTCAATGATATATACATGTCCTCAAAGGAACCTATGGGAATTAGGTTGCTATCCAAGCAATCCTTCTAACAATCTTATTTCATATATATATGCATGGACAATCATGCCATGTTTATATCTCTGCTATGTTCCAGATGATGTAATATTTTTAGAACTCATTATTAGAATTATTCTTGGACAAAATGGCAATAAAATCGGTTGTATAACAGAGTAGCATTACTACACACCTCTTTCAATGATGTTACTGAGGGCAAGAAAGAAACTTTAAACAGCAATGGAATGATTTTAGAGATGGTCAGTTTTTGGAGAATTATTCTGCTATTGCTAAAATTGGCCATACCTTCTAGACTTTCTTAGGCAGATTTCGGAAAAGAATAATGCCAGTGTGGTAATACAAATTCTGTGTTTTATTTTGAATAAAACTGTTTTGCATTTATAATCATGTACGTCAATCACCATTTTTATTCAATAAGCAATTGTGACTTTTTATACTATTAAAATCACATTTAATAATGTTCTGTCTTTGTATTCTTTTAAAGTCATACATCAAATAGGCTTGGTTTTTATAATACTACATTTATGCAGGAAATGGTTTGATTTGCACTATCTCTGATTAATTAAGCGCTTGCAGTTTGCGGTAAGTTAGGGTAGTCAGTAAAGAATTCCTAAGTGTTGGGTCTTGAATGAAATCTTAGAAGTGACAGTACTTGCTGTTTAATCATGAGTGAAATATATTTTGGAGGGGATTTTAGTCATTTTTAGAAAGACCAGGTGGTTTTGTTTGAATAACCATTCCACATCCATGTCATGCAGACCCAAGGGGATCTTGTCCTAATGGTCTACTACACACACTTTCTGATGAGCTTGCACTTGTCAATTTCAACATCGAATGAAGCATTCAGAATTGTGTAGAAAAAAAAAAATACAATGAAGTTCAATGGGAACATTCATTAAGTGCCTATCAAAGCACATATTACAGTATATATCGTAAAGCATCTTTGAGTGGTCTTTAAATGCTCAGTTAAAGATGGGACAAAATACCTATAATTTAACTAGCATTGTATTTTAACACCCGTGTGTTGGCCTTTATTGTGCCAACCACAGAGGGAGAGCCGTAGGTTGCCTACTTTGTTAGGGGAAACCCGCATGAAGGTGTTTAGATCAAAATGTACAATACAAAAAGATAATGGGTTTCTCTTGCTAACGAGGAAGTATATACATGAAAAAAAACTGGTATGTATAAATTCCACCCTCATGGAGGTAATGTTTACATTTTAGTGGAGCATATAAGCCCATTATACTTCCTGGTAAGGCAAATAAGCCCATTATACTTCCTGATTTTAATGGTCGATTAAAGACCAAATATTCCTTGCTGGCTTCTATATAGCTGAACAAGTCTAGAAAACAGGAGACAGCATGTGTCACACTCACTCTGCCAATTCATATCGAAACCTCCAGTTACGTATATTATCTGTGGTGAGGAACTCTTGCAGCTGGTATAGATACTCTCGCCGCATGTCTGCATGGAGGAGCTTCAGAGACAAAAAGAAACATAAGAAATTAATGAATCTGACACACATTGAAAACCCTGTGTTTCTATGGCAAAACTCAAAATTATTCCCACCTTTTTCGATTAATGGAGGTAATCAGATGAAACTCTGGGTTGAGTGGTCCTTTTATAGTGGACCTGTTAGATACCAATGACTTTTATAATAACAGCCATAAGGAAATAGGTGTAGGATGAGTATTGTTTGATACATGCATGACTTTCTGCCGGCAAGCATATTTAAGGATACAGCTACACAAAATGAGGTAGGCAACAATGTTGCATTTACTTTCAAATGTGTTCATATTTTGTCATGGTATTGGAGTTTGCATCACATTCGCATAGGGCCTACAACAGTAAGATTACAATGGCCTGGTAAGTTTGCCACCCGCGAGTATTTTGCGGAAAAAGTTGGACGTGGAAATCTCACAATCAGACAAGTCCAATGCCTCAGGTTTAATCTATATAATCAGAACTCATCAGTAAGGAATACACAAAATAAATACCTCAACATTAACATTACCTTAAGAAAATCATATAGATGTTTCAGGACGCCAATGCGGACTTCATCTAGATCTTTCAGGAATCCATTGAAAATGGGAACAAGATCAGCCGCTGTCAGCTTATCCCCGAGAATGACCGCCAGTTCATGGATGGAAAATGCCAGTGTCCGTCGCACCTTCCACTAAGCAGATAAATATTTGAAAAACTTATATTGTACAGTAGATTTCTACTATAGTCTGTAACCACACTAATGCACTAGAACCTGAAACGGTTTCCTACAGCAGTAGAGCAGTCTTTTGCTCCACGGGAGGTTTCTGTCCTCCCTGAGCTCGGCTTAGGACACCTGCATTACGGTTTGACCGCCCCAGTCAAGCTCCCCACCGGCCACTGTCCTCGGAGCGGGTCACAGGCAGGGCGCTGGCACACAGACACTTTATCAACATAACTGAGTTAGTAATGATCTAATCACCCCCATCTATGCACATAGAAAGAACTTCATACCAGCATCTGACTAGTTTTGTGTCATGTCCAAGAAAATAAAAACAAAAATCACTTCATAGTAGATATAGCGGCCTCAGTGAAAAAAACCCTCAAATAAAACCTGAATAATGAATCAAAAAAGTGGAAAAACCCTGTAAGAATTGCTCTCCCCTAACCTCTTTTGGTTTTGTTCTACTGATGGGAAACACAATCTAAAAGAAAAGACATGTTTAAAATAAAGCAGGCGATCCTGGCTGCCCCATACCTGGACGTCAGAAGCCAAGGTCTCGTAAGTGTCTTTGAGGAAATGCCAGTTTTGCCGCCCCAAAGTTAGAGCCACCCCTGGAAGACTGTATGCACAATGCTTAGTAATTTCTGTGTCCACCGTCTGGGCACGGACCGGGTCGGTCATGGACAAATACTGGTCTAGCAGTGGCTGTGGAACAACATCCTGAGAACACACATGTTCTTGGTCAGTTCTTGCCCGAGGGGCCAACAATTATTAAAACAAATTGTAACATTGTGAGCAGATTAAAAAGCGACTGTTAGTAGGTGGCTGAAGCCTGCATCATATATACAAAATAAAAAGGCATTTTTTTGACAACATGACAAACACCAACCTGAACTTTACACTTCTCCTCTTCTGTGCAGTCATAGCTTTCCTCTTGTTCGTAAGAAACTATTGGAAATGTAGTTTCACTGTCCAAAGTCTGAAACAATGAAGTTACAGAAATGTTTCTGCAGACCTGTATGCGCTCATGGTTCATTAGACTTCAGCATCACATTTTTATACTTATTGACAGATACACTTATTTTGTACTCTATAAATTCCTAAAAAGAATTAGCCTGCAAACATAAGATTTTTATATTTATTTTAAATCAATTGGGGGGACACCGGATACATTGTAGTATGGTATAGGAAGCAGTAAATTTGAAAGTTCTTAACAGTTAATCATAGCTCCTCTCCCTCTATAACCCTCCCCTGTTAGGCTTCCAATTTATGTTTAACCATGCCCCACGGAAAAGGAGAAAGATAGAAAAACAAACCAAAAAAAGTGGAGATAAAATCCTAATCCTGAACAAGAAAAAAAACAAAAAAACAAAAACAACTTTTACCAGATTCTTCAATTGTACATAGAAGACCAGGTAGTCGTCCAACACAGGTGCTCAGTCAAAGCCATACCAAGCCACCCAAAAAACACTCACCGAACTGGTGCAGTGAGCCCGAAAATTCTCAGGAACTGGCTGAACTGCTTCACTATAAGCCTGACTGATTAAAGCCATAATCCATCTAGCAACGGTAACTGGTCAATCCCTCTTGTGTGCATCAGAGGAGAACAAAAATATACTCAGTTCTGAGCCATGTGCACATAAGTTTGCAAAGCTTTGACCACATACAAAGAATGAGGAGAGCCTTCGTCCTTTGATGACCTACTCTTGACCAGAGCTGGGTGACCGTGTCTTACTTAATTTAGAATCTGCCCACCACCTAAGCTTGGAAGGATGGTTTGGACGAAGAACTGCCCTATCCTCAAGCAGAAGAAAAGACTTGTAGGACAAGGCTGCAAACTCTGTTCCTTTTGGCCATTTCTATGGCTATAAGAATTTCACAGTCTTCCATGTACCATGTATGGAATTTCAAATCAACAAGTGCCCAAGGGTTCAAAAGAGAAGTGCTGCAAAGCATTCAACACCAACTTTATATCTCAAGGAGCCACTGGAAGGACATAAGGAAGCTTAACATGAAATACACCCACGGTCTGCACATTAGACAATCATGGCCCAAAAATTTTGAGAATGACAAGTATTGTTTTTCACAAAGTTTGCTGGTTCAGTGTTTTTATACCTTTTTGTCAGATGTTGCTATGGTATACTGAAGTAAAATGACAAGCATTTTATAAGTGTCAAAGACTTTTATTGACAATTACATTAAGTTTATGCAAAGAGTCAATATTTGCAGTGTTGACCCTTCTTTTTGAAGACCTCTGCAATTCGCTCTGGCATACTGTCAATCAATTTCTGGGTTACATATTGATTGATGGCCGCCCATTGTTGCCTAATCATTGCTTGGAGTTTGTCTGAATATGTGGGTTTTTGTTTGTTCACCCGCCTCTTGAGGATTGACCACAAGTTCTCAATAGGATTAAGGTCTGGGGAGTTTCCTGATCATGAACCCAAAATTTTGATGTTTTGATCCCCGAGCCACTTCGTTATCACTTTTGCCTTATGGCAAGGTGCTCCATCATGCTGGAAAAGGCATTGTTCGTTGTCAAACTGTTCTTGGATGGTTGGGAGAAGTTGCTCTTGGAGGATGTTTTGGTACCATTCTTTATTCATGGCTGTGTTCTTAGGCAAAATTGTGAGTGAGCCCACTCCCTTGGCTGAGAAGCAACCCCACACGTGAATAGTCTCAGGATGCTTTACTGTTGGCATGACACAAGACTGATGACAGCAATCGCCTTTCCTTCTCTGGACAAGCATTTTCCAGATGCCCCAAACAATCTGAAAAGGGATTCATCAGAGAAAATGAATTACCACAGTCCTCAGCAGTCCAATCCCTGATGTTTTTCCTGGAGAGAAGTGGCTTCTTTGCTGGCCTTCTTGACACCGGGCCATCCTCCAAAAGTCTTCACCTTACTGTACATGCAAGTGCATTCTCACAGCTGCCTGCTGCCATTCTTGAGCAAGATTTACACTGGTGGTGCCCCGATCTTGCAGCTGAAACAACTGTAGGAAACAGTCCTGGTGCTTGCTGGACGTTCTTCGGCTCCCTGAAGCCTTTCTTCACAACTACTGAACCTCTCTCCTTGAAGTTTTTTAGGATCTGATAAATGTTGATTTAGGTGCAATCTTACTAGCAGAAATATTCTTGCCTGTGAAGCCCTTTTTGTGCAAAGCAATGATGACTGCACGCGTTTCCTTGCAGATAACCATGGTTAAAAGAGGAAGAGCAATGATTTCAAGCACCATCCTCTTTTTAAAGCTTCCAGTCTGTTATTCTAACTCAATCAGCATGACAGAGTAATCTCCAGCCTTGTCCCCGTCAACACTCTCACCTGTGTTAACGAGAGAATCACTGACCTGATGTCAGCTGGTCCTTTTGTGACAGGGCTGAAATGCAGTGGAAAGGTTGTTTTTGGGATAAAGTTGTCACGGCAAAGAGGAACTTTGAAATTAATTGTAATTCATCTGATCACTCTTCATGACATTCTGGAGTATATGCAAATTGCCATCATAAAAACTGAGGCAGCAGACTTTGTTGAAAAATAATATTTGTGTCATTCTCAAAACTTTTGGCCATGACTGTAGAGTCAAGTTGTCGTTGAAAGAAGACTGAAAGAGCCAACACCTGAACCATAAAAGAGCAAAGGCTCAAACTAACATCCAGTCCATCATGTAACAACGCGAGTAAACTAGGCAAACGAAAAGAGGTGGTAGGGAAACCCTTCCTTTCACACCAAGCAAACTATATGTCTGCCAGACTCTATGATAACTTTTGGCCCAATCTGTCTTCCAAAACCCGAATCACAGTTTGCACCTCGTGCTCAGACAACCCTTTTGCTGGAAAGATCATGGCTTCAACAGCCATGTTCTTAAAGTCAGCCATCCTAAACCATGATGGGAAAAAAACAAAACAAAAAAAAAAAACAGTCAAGACTTATAAGAAGGTCTTGTCTTCATATCAAGCCCTTCACAGCCAATCTAGATTATCCAGACTGATCGGGGTGGCCATACTCTTCACCTTCTTCAAGACCTTCGGAAGCGTTCGCCTCGCTGTGTTGAAATTCTATTAGTAACCATCTATACCTGCTATAGGAGCAATGTACACTTGAACTCATGGACAATCAGCCAGACCTAATCTTGTTAGATAGTCATGGCTATATGAATAATATCAACACAACTACAATAGAAACCCAATTGGCAGATCTATTGCCAGAATACAATATAGGGGAATCTAGCTATTGATATCTTGGGTCAGGGGTACCAAATATATGTCCATATAAAAGACAGAAATAATTGGTCTCTATGGTATTATCTGTCATAACAATAAGGAATATGACTTCATACATAGGTCATTACTCAGGGTTACTGCTCCTATAAAGTGATAGTGTAAAAATTCACCTTATATATAAGAGGTGATTTCATTGTATCAACAGACACAGGTGGTTGCTAGGATTTACCAAGGAATGTTTGATGACCATTTAAGCTCTCATCAGGAATAATCTATCTAATCACCACAGCATAATATGTTGCGATTTATATAAACCATTATAATAAATTACACAGCGAGGTTGGTGGCAGTGCTACCATTTTAACCACTTATTTTTTTTTTCTCACTTTAATATCACTATTCTAATTTTTATATTTCGCTACTAGTTAGACTCAGGAAAGTTTGGGAAATGCTTTCCTCTTTTCATTTTTACGAATGTATCAGTAAAGATTATTGTTTAAATGTTAATTATTTTGTGAATCAGAGTGCCCCAATGTGTCATGTTTTCCTCCCTCTGTTCTTTGGTATTCATGCTAAATATACATGTTTTGGGTGTACCAGAAGACAATTAATACTGCAGCTGTTTTTTAGCAGCTATTTATAATGTCGAAGATATGATCAGCTGGTGTGGTGGTTACTACTATATGAATAATATCAGACCCTGCCTCGCTGGCACAAACTAAATGGAGGTCTAACAAGAGAGGGGAGAGGAGCTATGGTGGATTGTTAAGAAGCTTTTTTATACCCCACTGTACCTGTGTCCCCCAACAGATGCCTGAGAAATATCAGTAGCTAAAATCATTGTGTCACAAATAGTGACCTGGCTGACAGGACCTGTATAATAATACACTGGTTAGGGGAAACACTCACTGGGCTTTGAGAGGGGAGCTCAGACTCTTCTTGTTCCTGATTCGTAGGACTTGGACACTGAGTGCAGACATTAGTTGGTGGCTCCTCAGGCAGCTGGCTGCTTTCTGGTGTGCTTGCTGTCTCCTCCTGGGTAACAGAGTCTAGCTTTGCAGCTCGTAGGGCGGCAGACAGCACCTGAACCTGGGCTGAAACACAGAACAGAGCATAAATGTCAAGGGACTCTCTGGAAAGCACATACGTGACTATAGCATAAGCTGTAGAGATTGTAATTGAATGCCACAAAGGATTACTTAAATGTATTTGTGAATAAAGGATGCCCAGGTATAATGTAAAGTACAGGGGATGGATGTATGGAATATATAGGTAACTACAAAAATCAACTGAATTTTGATAGGTAAAGGAAAATGTATGTTAACATGTCATACATTATATTATGGATGGGCTTTAGCTAGTCAAAGTCAAAGTGTGCTTATATATGTTAAATGAGAAAAGACGGAAACAGACATTACTGATGGGGGTGTACCAAAGCAGTAATATGAGGAGGGAAATAACTGTTGCCGCACTAAACTTATATAACTATCTAAGAAGCCACAGCTGCTGTGGCAAAACCATCAACAAAAAACTAAGGTGAACAGAAAATCCTGAGTCAAGGGCATGCAAAACAAACGTCACTGTATCTGGCAATAGGAGGAAGAGAAGTTTTCTTTTAAGTGCCATCTTCCTGTGGGTGGTGTGTGACACCATCAATAATGCCTGTGACCCCTCCCCCCCTTAAGATGAAGGCATATTTACAAATACATTTATATGTCCACAGATTCACATACTACATTCATGGTGACTTATGAACGCCCATGCACAATATTATGATTTACAAAAATAAAAAAAAGTTACCTTGAACATCAGGATCATCCATGTGTCCCTGCAAACTCTGGAGCACCTTCTCTATGTCACTGCTGGCCATGTATGGTTTGCAGAGAGGGGACAATTCCGATTCCATCTCAGAATCTTTATTTGACTCGTCTACAGGCAGCAATTCTAGCTCTTCACTTATGTCAGGCAGAGGGCTTCTCCAGAATAGGAAGGAGTTAAACACATCAGCTGGTCGTCCCTCATTGTAGAGGCAGCTGGATGGTGGTCTCCTACTGTGGTTCCCCTCATCTCCAACCATAGCATTACTTGTAATCTCTACATTATTTCTCCTGGATTCTTTTGGGTCTTCATTGGAGCCGATACTGGACTGGCTGTGTGTCGTAAGGTCACACTTTCCCGGGCTGGAAATGGATATGCAAAAGTGTAAACATTAACTCCTCGCAAATCCACACTAGTATCTTTCCACTATCGAATAATGACTATGTGCTGGAATCAAAAATTTATTTTTGTAATTAAAAGTATGTGGCTCTATTATTTTGACACCCATTATTCAGAGAGGTTCGAAAACTAGAAATTGAAAGAGGTATATAATTGCTGCTGCGATGTGGTGATTTCAGATACACATATTCACAGGGAAAGCCTGCCAAATTTCAGCCTGGGGGTGGGGTGGGGGGGCAAGACTCCACTCGGCAGCCTATTTTAATGGAAAAAAATGCAAGTGGCCCAGCCCAAGGTAGCCCGTTATGGGACCGACCCGGCAGGCAGATGCCTCCAAGCCCAGCCTGCCCGTGCATAATCAATAAGCTCCTCCTCCTGTGTATCACTACTAGCCATGGTAATGAGGGGGGTGGGTGGGTCATACTCACAGACCTGGTAACCAAGAGTCTCCTCCTACAGTTCACTGGGAGGAGAGCTGCTACACAAACTAGTAATTGAGAAAAAGGAAATGGTTTGTACTGCTCTGTGGTAATGACATGACCACCAATTTTCCCTTCCTGCAGTGCCTGTGAGGAGAATGCCATGCACAGAGAAATTGGCCAGTACTGTGTCACAGTAGTAGCATTGATGCCTAACATCGCTGGGGTCATGAGTTTTATTCCTACCAGGGCCCTATCTGTGTGAAGTTCGTATGTTCTGTGTTTATTTAGGTTTCCACCAGGTGCTCCGATTTCCTTCTGACAAAATGGACCCTAGTCTGTGTGGTAAGGAATTTAGATTGCAAGCTCGAATAGGGCAGGAACTGATGTGAATGACTACATATCCTTTGTACAGCACTGCATAATAGGATTGGCAATTTATAATTACACATAAATACATATTAAAACAGTTTAAATGAGAAGGTGAATGCAAAAGGCAGTTTGGGGGAAGACAATTGTTGGGTAGCACGGTGGCTTAGTGGTTAGCAATTCTGCCTCACAGCACTGAGGTCATGAGTTCAATTCCCAACCATGGACTTATCTGCGTGGATGTTATATGTTCTCCCCATGTTTGCGTGGGTTTCCTATGGGCACTCCGGTGTCCTCCCACACTCCAAAAAACATACTGGTAACTTAATTGGCTGCTATAAAATTTAACCTAGTCCGTCTGTGTGTGTGTTAGGGCAATTAGACTGTAAGCTCCATTGGGCAGGGACTGATGTGAGTTCTCTGTACAGCTCTGTGGAATTAGTGGCGCAATATAAATAAATAAATGATGATTGTTAAATAGAATTTAGTATTTAGCCATGGTGCTTCAAATAAAGGAAAACATCAAAGGCATACTGTTTTATATTTATTATTCCTCTCTCTGAAGCTATACATGATTATATATATTATATATAGATAGCGATATATTATTTTTTCAACACTACTTGCGAGCCTGCTAAATATGTCTATTCTCGTTCATTTTGCACACTATGCCAGTGACAAAGGAGATTTAACAGAAGTGAAAACATGGTAAGTAGGATAACTATAAAATTATTTCTAAAACCACCATTTAGAAATCACCCTGGCCAATATGGAAAAGTCACAAATGAAAAATAGCTAAGAAAGGTGAAGACAAAGCACACTTAAGTTTCGATAGTGTTTGGTAGCACATGTACACGTCTGTATCCTTAAGTGGTTAACAGTGAAAAATATTTTTTATATGTTGTGAAGGGTGAATTGCACTATTTGCCTTATCTTTAGTGTCAGAACAGCTATTTATTCACTCTAAAGTTGCTAACTGCAAGCAGTCATAATTTTTTAGTCACGGTTTGCTCTAAACTTAAAGGGAACAACCATGTCAAGTCACAGAGTTGGACACAAAGGTTAACGCCACCCAGTTTTTGGAGAGATTAAAAAGTTTGTTTTATTTTGGGTAGAGTTATCCTTTGAAAAACACATGCATTGAATTTGTCTGCATGTACCCTCTAATGATGTTAAAAACCTTTTGATATTTATGTATGATTTATGCTTCTTATACCTTTCCCAGCTTTCTTTTTTCTGTCCCTACCTCCAACCCACCCCATCTAACTCTATAAAAAAAAAAAAAAAGAAAAAAAAAAAAGATAAAAACATTTGTCTGAAGTGAGTGAACTGGTCACCATTTGTAACCTACAGTTTACTGGTTTTAGACAGTGGTCTCACCTAGAGCAGCAATCTGTGCTGCCCTGATCACTGGAATCTGATACCGTGTCATCTGTAGGTGGTCTAATACTCAGTGTTCCATCCTCCTTCACATACAGACCAGCAGTAGATGGGTTAGCAAAGGTGGAGATAAATGGACCCAAAGACTGAAAAGCAGTTTGCCGAACCTGTAAAGCAAAACATAACATCTGTAACACAAAGTACATTACTCTCCAAGTGTTGCATGCAACAGTTACCCACCACTTCCTAAACAAGAATATGATAGGGTATCAGTCCTGGCATTTCTTGGCGGCTAGCTCCTCCCCAGGAACCACCTAGCCTCTTAACCATCCTACTGCTTACACTGTATTGATAAACAAAACAATAAAACACATGAGCTGAACAAACTTCAGAGCACATCCATCTTTAGAAAGTTCTGAGTAATTATAGATAATTTTGCTGGTCAGTTAGTAATACTTTTAGCACCCACAATGTGGATACATTCTCCTATTAGTGCGTAAATATGTCTATCATCTACTATATACTGCCAGTAACCATTTGGAAGTGCCAATAGTGTCAGGGAAAAAGAGACAAGCTCCCTTCCCCATGTCAGAATTGGACTCCAACTTCAAGGATAAATGAGACGTTCCAGATGCAGAATCAGACACAGACAACCCCCCTAAAGTCTTTGTGGAGATCATTGACAGCCTAATTAAGGTAGGCCAACAGACATTAAATTGTGGAGGACAAGTCATATCTTTCTAACACAAATACAGTCAAGAAACAGTAAAACCACAATAGTTTTCCCAGCTAACAAACAGCTTAACAAAATAGTTTTGGGTAAAATTGCAAGATAAAAAGCCTGTCCTCCCTTTTATAAAGATACTCTCATACAACAGGTGGAACTTACAGCGTACAAGTTCCTGATGCAGCACTCTTTAAAAAGGGTTTCTTTAAATACATTGTCTCAGCCTCGGGGTCAGCTTTGCACCCCCCCCACCCCCCCCCTTTGTCATAGCCCATCTCAGAGTTAACTGAGTTGACAGCTCCCTCCTGCAAGGCGCCATACCACACCAACACAAAGTGATCGTACGATCAGTACCTGAATCTCTCTTTATGGTGGTTTCCCCCACATTCCACCTTCACAGGACATAAAACTTCTATTCTTTTGGCCCTATTTGATATGGTGTAAGCTCTAGAAACCTGCACCTCAGCAAGAACTTCATTCAGCCGACCTGATTCTTGGAATAATACAACTGCTGAGAGACTCCCAAAATGGGAATTTTGCTCTGTATATATCACCTCATACTGAGGGAATATTCTTTCAAGCAAAAGGATCCACCCTGCTGGAACATGGCTAAATTCCCCAGAGTGGTCAGTACATCATGGCATTTTGGTATCAGGCTTTTTTTTAAACCGTTGTGCAAGTCGGCGATGTGGTCCTTCATACAACTTCACAAGGATTTACTAAAGCATGTGTTGGTCAGTGTTTTGGGGTTTCTCTTAATAACCTGCCATTACTGACCACTGGTGCATCTTGGTTGAAGTGCAGCAGCTAGCAGCCATTGCTCTGTCCAGGGGCTATACCTGTAGACCCTTCACTAGACCACCAGGGATGAGCAACCTTCTAGCACACCAGCCTCGCATGCCTTACGATTTCTACTGGACCACCAGGGTAAGTAATAAATACATTTTTAACACAAACATTTTAGCTATCAACACACTTCCACACTTCAACATTATATGAAAGGCAGATAATTACACACACATTCTTTTATTTCCTTATCAAATGTGTTTAGCAGTTAAACCTATTTGTATTTTAAGGTTAGTGGTCCTTTAAATAATTGACAACTAAGTTAGTGATTGTGTATCCAACTTAGGAGGACAAATCTCAGACACAGTGGTGGTTTCCCACTGCAATTATTCAAAGAGTGGACAGCTTCTTTAATGTTTGCACCCAACACAGCAATACATTATCTTCTGTGGTCAGGATATATCCATTCAGCAATCATTATAAAGTAACTCAACTCTAGCCCCTAAATACACACACACACACACACACACACACACACACACAAAAGGATCTCATTAAAATGTGCTGCTGAATAACAATATTGAGCAAGTTGCAGAAAAAAGCTGTGATTGAAAAAAAGCACTCACCCAGCGGCAGGGGTCACTGATCAGGTTTATGAACAGAGGGGAGAGCTTTGTTCGTCTGATCTCACTGGATGTTGTATAGGACACTGCCATAAAGCACTCTGCACACACCTTACGCATCCCCCAAGCACTGTCAGAACACAGCTCGAGAAACTTCGGAATCTACAAAACACACAATGTGTTCCGCTGTGATTTTTCAAGGCCACAATGATAAAACAGGTTGATTTGACAATAACAGTCTAAGAGCAGAAACTATGTTAGAATGCATATCATTCCAAATACTTGTATACATAAGTTATGTACACTACCTCCTAGCAATTCAAATGACAACAAAAATAAAAATAAAAAAATATCTTACCAAAAATTTCTCAGTAGCTTCTTGGCCAACAGCATTGCACACATCCCCAAAGTTTGCTGCACATACCTATGGCCCAATACACAAAAATGTTTATGTAAATAAGCACTACTATGTATTGTTCTAGTAGAGACACTTGAGTATTTTACTGTAGAAGACCATATTTTTCACACCATGAGATGTACTTTTTAGTGTCCCCTGTGTCTTATGGTCCTGTTCTTCAAATACTTAATACCCACCCTTTTACCCAAAGTGCTGAAACATCTGTTTTTTCTGTGCATCTTATGCACTGGTGTACCCTATGGTCCCTAGAAGCACATTATAGAAATATATGCAGCTCCCCTGCATCACCTCAGTTCACAATTAACCCAGTAAGAAGACAGGAAAAGTTTGGGACCAGACTACTAGGTCCTTGAAGAGCAAGGTTCAGGTCAGGGGCTCGCTGGGCTGGGGGGAATCTGCCCCCACAGGCAGATCCCATAGTGGGCTACCTTGGGTTGGGTCATTGGGTTGGGTCATTGGGCCACTTGCAGTTTTTTTCTTTTAAAATAGGCTGCTATTTTGACAACTAGCCATATCCATTCTTATTCCCTCCTATCAATAAAAGGAAAACATAATGGAGTGAGGTTAATAGCGATAAATTTAGTTAGGGAGAGCTGCAACGATACCTGCTAAACTTTAGGGAAACTGTTGTAACACAAGTGGTGAAAGGACAGAGTGGTGACCTGTGTTAGATATGAACGCAGGTGTTTGAATCAGGACTGCTCTCAATTAACAATTCCTGGCCATACACATGAAGTTACGACACACAATACTGTACCTTGCGGACTTGAAACAATTTGCTATCACTGCACAGATCACAGAATCGTGGCAGTAACATTTGCTCCACAGTCTGTTTGCCGAGCATGGAAATCATTTTACAGATAATCTGGGAAGAGAAAAGCAATTCAGGTGGATAAACCTAGATAATAAAAAATAAAAAAAATAGAAGGAGCTATGACGTCTGTGTTGAGTCACAGGTTAAGAATGTGAAAGACTCTGGACTGTAACAGAAATATGTAGAATGTATGTGCTTGTGAAAACATGTAACAAAAGGGTTTTCAATTCTTACTCACATTCACAGCTTCCACTTTGTATTCATCATCATTTTCAGGTGCAGAGAGGTCAAGCAGTATAGGGCAAACTTTGTTCTCCAGATCATTTTGATCAATAAGGTCTTGCTCTAGCAGTATCAGTAGCGCCTCCTGGCTCGCCTTTCTTACCTGTATTACAGAAACAGAAAGTCAACCATAGTAAGGCAAAGTGTACATGAGCATTATTTAGTGCCATCTCTAAAGCTCAAGTGATCTCTCTATGGAGAGACACCAGTACATTGCACAAGGCCATCTTAGTAAGGCAGATGAAGCAAGCGCAGGAGATGGTAGAGCAGTTTCTGTACTCAGGCCTTTATGGCAGGTCCACAGTTTGAGTTGAAGTAGATTATTACCACCTATTGTCTTCCCATATGCAAGTTGGGAAAATGACAAACACAGATTTTAATGATTCATAAAGATTTCAGTTTGTGAGAAACAAATGATTGTGTGCGTTCTTCAAATTGTACCCTTGCCATACACGAGACAGCCATTTTGTGGGCTAAACAAGTATTAATGTGCTTAGAGCGTTTCAATTAAACACTAGCAGCAATTTTTGAAGATAAGATTTTTTTTTCCAAAATCTATAGCAAACTGGGATTGATAAACTATAAAATATCTTGTACAAAAATATCCTACATTAATGTGCCATTTCCTCTTTTGTGGGTGTTAGTTATCTTGTGTATATGTTTTCATAATTCAAATTGTTATTTTATTTTTACTCTCCTTTTTTTTCTCAATTAACGCATTTTGGTGTGATCACTTCCCTGGTCATACAGCTTCCCCTATTTCCGTTTTTAGCAGTCTCTAACTGATTAAAAATTCCGCCTATTAATTCACCAACAGTAGTAACATCACTGAAGCATGTTGAGAACACCAGTTCCTCTCCTAATACCTAATAAAGGGGGTTGCTTTTCAGAATCTTTAAAGTAGAAATTTGTAGAACGCCTGCTTGCAGAGACAGGCAAACCATCACGTTTCCAGTGAAAACTGCACCTGAGGCATAACATAACTTAGGAGTTGCCCTTTAAAATGTCTCATCAGTTAAAATCATGTAGAAGAAAGTGGGCAAACCGGTTCCCAGATCACCATGCACTGGCGGACTGACTAACATTCTTTACATTACACTTATATCACGCTGGCTCTCCGGAAAGGAAAAAATAGCCTTGTAGGTAGAAGCTTACAGGCAGGTTTCACCTTGAGATGAATTTTATTTATTAGCTTATAAAAAAAATAAAGAAAAAAATAAAAATAAAAACACCTACGTCCTTGACTAAAGGCTTCATCTTTCTAGCTTCCCTATATGCTTTTTAGCCATGTATTTAGATTCACCAGGAAGTTTATTTTTCTTAGCCTAGGAACAGACAAAAAGCTGCTCATTGAATAAAGCTGTAATCTGCTCCATCAGCGCGGCAGAGCTGTGTAGTAATGCAATGACAGAGACACACATATGACATGATATAAATGTATAGCTAAATAGCAGAGAAGGAAACCAGAAACATAAAAGCAGGAAACCATGTACAAACCAATAATAATAATAAAAAAAGCAAAAGAAAAGAAAACATCTTTATAGAGAAGGTAAAGTGCACAGATACAATTTGTTATGGAATTATTATGGTCTGGTTTCTAGTTAACAACTTATAAACAACTGTTACAAGGAAATACAACTACCAAACCAAAAGTCATCTTACATTCCCAATACATATGTAAAAGTTTCCATAGTTTATTGAATGTACAGTTGCAAGCTATTGATTTCAGTTATCAGTCAGTCATTTCAGATGAAAAATGTGAGCTGTCCGTGCGCTTCAATAAGAGTACTGCTGGAAAGCGCAAAGTAGAAATATTTTTCATCCTAAAATTCCACCTTTATCTTAAATACCTTAATTCCTGATAAGCTACTGAAACACACAATAGATTGTATATATAGTAAACAGTAAACTAGACCAGTTTCTTCAGTCAACAGATGTTGA
The DNA here is from genome assembly GCF_038048845.1 of Mixophyes fleayi. NCBI lineage: Eukaryota > Metazoa > Chordata > Amphibia > Anura > Limnodynastidae > Mixophyes > Mixophyes fleayi. The sequence goes on along the minus strand of NC_134407.1, from coordinate 153,227,174 downwards.
GTTTTAAAGATTACTTTCTATGATAATATATGTGATAATTACATGAACCACCAGCTATATTAATTCACCCATGTATGGCCTATTGGTAGTGCTTGAGGAGATGGCAAAGTTAGAAAATCAATTGAAGTGTCAAATACCCCAGTGACTGTGTGTAGCCCTGAAAAGTGCAATTTAAAGTGGACTTCTCACACTAACATAAAATCCACACTGATGTCTTTGACAAATGAAAAAAATGCATGTCCCCATAACATTTGCTGTCCTACATGTGTAGCCTTGCCATACACATGAGACAGCCATTTTGTGGGCTAAACAAGTATTCATGTGCTTACAGCGCTTCAATTAAACACATGCTAGTAACATCATTGAGGCATAGCAGCAATTTCTGAAGATAAGATTTTTTTACATGTGTCGGACATCAAATGTTATGGGGACAGCATTCAAATTATTTTATGGCGATTTCATAAATTATGTCAGTTTGTTTTTCTTTTGCTACTTGATCTTTCCCAGTAGTTGTAGTAGACAAGGTGCATGGGCACAATTGCTAATGCATATCAACATCAGCTACTTATATAGTGCCACTAATTCCGCAGCGCTGTACAGAGAACTCACTCGCATCAGTCCCTGCCCCATTAGAGCTGACAGAGAGAGACTAGGGTAAATTTTTATTGCAGCCACTTAACCTACTAGTATGTTTTTGGAGTGTGGGAGGAAACCGGAGCACCCGGAGGAAACCCACACAAACACAGGGAGAACATACAAACTCCACACAGATAAGGTCATGACCAGGAATTGAACTCATGACCCCAGTGCTGAGAAGCGAAAGTGCTAACCACTCAGCCACCTTGCTGCCCATATCACATACTCTCACGGCCAAACGCAGCATCAACTAGAAATACAGACCTAACAGTTGGTCGTAGGTTATAGACGGTAAACAACCATCTAAATTAAATTGTCTTTGGTCTCTCCAAAGCAGAGGGTAGCTCGTTAATTATGATTTCAAATACTACTAGAATGATGCAAAAGTCCTCCCCTCTGATTTACATAATGAAGTCAGAGCACTGTCATTATTCAGAAAAAAAACACTAACATTTTCTAGATCAAATAGATATAACTGCTTTGCTATATACTACTGAATCAGAAATACTTAGTATGTCGAAAAAGTGCTTATTTTTGTTTCATTGTATCTAGTATAAAGGAAACAATGCTGTACAAAGTTTTATATATTATCTCTTAAATTACTGGCAATAACACGACTCAGGGAGTTGTATCCTCCTTCCCTAGTCTGACATTTATTGACTTTACAGAAACAACTTCAAGCCAACTATGTCATGCCACTCCTGCATTGACATCATAACCATTATGAGGAAATACCTGAGCGTTAATAAGATTGACAAGAGGTGTTTGGGAGGAGCTTACAACGTGAATACTGTGAAATTAATAAAACCTGGTTATCTGATTTTTGTTAGATTTGTGAAACAGATAACCTGCTACGACATAACCAAAACCAATGGAAATTTTTTTAATTGACTAACCATATTGTGGTGTTAAAGGTTACACATTTTGGAGTAACTTTTACCCCAGAGATCTTCAATATTAGGCAACTGCATAGTAAACTGTGCAGGAGACAGGTACTATCCACACAGCACTTTAATACTACATTGTGACCTGGCTCACCTGGTTATTGGGATCTGTGAGATAGCGGATGAGAATGGGCAGCAGGTATTCAGTGAATGCTCGAGGAAACTGAGGCCTGCTCTCTTGCAGAAAGATAGTTATTTGAGGAATCTGCTCCATCAGCTCTGTTCGTACAGTGGGTTCTGCAAGAGAGTAAAGAAAAGTTTCATAATGTAAAGTGCAAAAATATATAAACATAGAAATTGCTAGGCGCCTGGAATAGATGGCATACCCATTGAAGTATATAAAAAACATCGATCCTTTTTTGTAGCTAAATTGTTGGGAACACTCGGCGAGCTGTGCGGGGCCAACGCCCTCTCCCCCTCCATGATGGAGGCAGTGGTGGTGGTGATACCTAAATCAGGTAAAGATCCATTGTACCCAGAGTCATATCGCCCGATCTCACTCCTGACGTGTGATGTAAAGATCTTGGCTAAACTGCTGGCACTGAGGCTAAATAGGGTGGTGTTGGAATTGATTCACCCGGATCAGACTGGGTTCATGCCGGGCAAGTCCACATCTATTAACCTTAGGAGGTTATATACCCTCCTACAGGTGCGGTCGCCTCCTGAGGAGAGTGAAGTGGTGGTATCCCTCGACGCGGCTAAGGCGTTCGACTCGGTGGAGTGGCTGTACCTGTGGGAGGTGTTGTCCCGTTTCGGGGTGGGTTCCAACTTCATAAAATGGGTTAAGTTACTTTATTCACATCCTGTAGCTCGGGTATGTGTAAATGGCCACCTCTCCCAGCCATTTAAATTGGAAAGAGGCACTAGACAGGGATGCCCACTGTCTCCTGCTTTGTTCGCACTAGCAATAGAACCACTGGCCTGCCTTATTCGTAATAATAAAGATATTAAAGGGACTTCAATCAGAGCATAGGGAAGATAAGGTGGCGTTATACGCTGATGATATGCTGCTGTTCCTTGCTGACCATAAAGAGTCTCTGGGTACTCTCCTGAGGGTGGTTGATTGTTTTGGGGTATTCTCTGGTCTGAAAATCAATTGGGATAAGTCCAGTGTGTTCCCAGTGGGTTGGAAATGTCCAATTACTCCACTAAAAGATCTCCAACTGAGGTGGACACCAAAATTTAAGTACCTGGGATTGTGGATCACTAACACCCCCTCAGAATTTATGGAACTAAATTTACAGCCTCAGGTTGAATATCTTAAATCAAAAATACATGTGTGGAGGAAGCTCCCTCTTTCTGTGTCTGGCAGGATAAACTTAATTAAGATGGTGGTGCAGCCAAGGTTTTTATATATACTTCAGCAATCACCTATATATATCCCACCCTCTTTCTTTCGCAGTGTTGACCGTTATTTGACCTCTCTGGTCTGGGGAGGGGGGAGGGCTAAGGTTAAGCTCAGCTCGCTGTGCAGGTCCAGGGCTGGTGGTGGTCTTGCGTTTCCAAATTTAAAATTGTACTATATTGCTTCTCAACTGACCCACCTCAAGGCATGGATTTCCGATCCGGGTTACCAGGATCTACACTGGATATTAGTTCATCAATTCAATGCCAATCATACGCCTTTGCAGGCACTGTTGTCCGGGAGGCTCGGCCCACAGGCTTCTCCGCTCCTGATTCAGGCAATTAAGATTTGGGCAGTCAGTAATAAAATGGTGGGATTCACAGATATAGATCCATGTACTCCTATTTGGGGGGCGAGGAGATTGAGGGAGTTGGACACAGTGGTGGGGTCTAGGCGGTGGTCCCGATATGGTGTAGTGGCTGTAGGTCAACTGTATGAAGTAAATGTTCTTAAATCTTTTGAACAGTTGTCCAGGGAATTTTCTGTGCCTAGAACAATGTTCTTTTCCTACCTCCAACTGAGACATGCCATGTACACACAATTCAAAGGGGAGTCACCAGTGGTTGCCATAGCCCCACTGAGAAAGCAGTTACAGGCTTTGAGCAACAGGGGTCTGATTTCATGTATGTACTCCTGTCTTTTGTATGAATCCACTGTAAATGACTTGAATGACCTAAGAAATCAATGGGAAATAGATATTGGTCCCTTAACAGACAAAGAATGGGGGATGGTCACGGATAGCACTAGTGGCTACACAGCATCATTAAAATTCCAGCAAATACAGGTGTTCATTTTGCATAGGGCCTACTTGACTCCTATTAGGCTGGCTAAGTTCCGCCCGGATAGCACTTCTAAATGTCCAAAATGTAGTTCGGAAAATGGCAATTTCTGGCATCTCATTTGGGAATGTCCCTGTATACAAAACTTCTGGCGAAGAGTCATACGATGTGTTCAAAAAACGGGAATTGAAGTCCCACTTAGGTCATCGGCCACTTGTTTATTTGGGCTCCGTCTGAAGGGAAAGGTCAACAAGCTGACAAAAATTTATATTTCCCAGTTGTTTATGGTGGCTAAGGTTAGCATAGCCCGCTTATGGTTAGCCTCGACGAGCCCCACAATTAAGAGTTGGAAAATCCTGGTAAATGCCACTATAGGGCATGAAAGATTTGTTTACACGAGCAGGCAGGCACTGCCAAAGTTTGAGAATATATGGTACAGGTGGGTGGAGTCTCCATTTTATTTTGTATCCTCTAGTCATGATGTCCCGAATACATGAGGGTCTGGTTCCCCTGGAGTACATAATAACAATAATAAAGTTGATAACAAAAAGCAGAGCCCCGCCTCTGCAGAGTACGTATGCAAGAGTATTTACGATGTATATTCCTAATTAAGTATTGTACAAATGTTATCATTATGCGATACTGGTGTCTTACAATTTAACCAATATTTTATATTCAATATTGACATATTTGCGACTGTATTTTCTTTCTTCTGTATTTGTTTATTTTTTTGTTTTGTTGTTGGTATGTATGTACCTTGAAAATTTCCAATAAAAAATACTGGATTTAAAAAAAAAAAAAAAAACATAGAAATTGCTTGAAAATGCCTAATCTATAAGTGGCAACGGGAGGACAGAGAAAATAGAGATAGCACTGAAGTAGAGTTGCTCTCCACAAATCATAATATACAGTATCACAAGAAAGTTTTCAACGGTAGGTAACATTTTTTGGGAAAAAGGACATCCAGCAAAATGTTGGGGAAAAAATGCAACTGTGCCTTAAGACTGTAGCTGTCCTACTCAGGACCATATTTACCACAGGGCCTAATGTGGCAGGATTACATAGATGGCAGCAAGTTCGCCTGCTTCAGTATTGTAAAAAAATATTCAAAGTACAATTTTAAAAAAAAGTGATAACTACTGCAAGATATGGTAACAGTATAAAAGCATCATTAATTTAAAATAAATACTTTAGTACTAAAAAAAAAAAAAAAAAAAAAAAAAAAAAAAAAAAAAAAAAGTGTTAAAAAGGAAATGTCACCTACCTCAAATTAAACAGATATATAAACAGACAACACAACTGAACATGTTACATTTACTGTGTTGTAGTTGTACTGTTTAATCTGTATACACGTATTTACGTGATGTTGTTCTGGGCAGCTATAAATAATAATGGATATTATGTGTTTAAACAGCCCATGAACCGGCAGGAACATGCTCCTTGTGCTCTTGTGAAACATCCTGCGACATCATCTGGTTGATCACATGAACTCACTGTCACCTCAGTTTCTGCCCTCACCAACAGCTTAGAAATAATGCCCAGGGCATTTATAACAGAGAGGATGGGACACTGATTTATTGATGAATTTTCTTAAGAAGTCTTTGCTGGTCCACTTTAGATAAGGACTTTTTGTAACATGGATAAGTAATACAGATCTATGCAGTATAATGTAGTAGTGGTGTGTTATCACTTGATTATTAAATACAATGTCTACAAAGTTGAGTTTTACCGAGATGTGCCCACAAATTAAGCCTAGCCACCAACATATTTTCTGAAGCCATACTGTAAACTGCTGCCCTTGACACCTACTTTAAATTTATATATTTTAAAACACCTACTTGCACCGATGGATAGTCTGCTAAGATGGCTACCTAAATTTACTATGCTACGTCCACCTATTTTAATACTTGCATGTGTCTTTTTTTGTTTTTTCTTTCAAGAAAAAGCATATTGGATAAATAACAGTTTCAGGGCATTCTGTGCTATTGATCAGTTTTGAATTTTCTTAAAAATCTGTGTACACGGACCATCTGCTTGAGCACTGTAATCAATAATACCCATGTTGTACTAAATGAATGCAGCACTTTAAAGATGGTTAAATACCATTTGTCTAAACTGGACCCTAATCATGTGATAACCCTGTCACAATAGCTTGAGGCGCGTGGACTAGCCATCAAGCACACATTCTGATGTTAATGGAACATGACCTTGTAAGAAGAAAAGTAAAACAACAAAGCAGGAAAAGTGGTGAACTCAATATGCTCATATATACAGGGATAACAATAAAAAAAACAAAAAAAAACAAAACAAAAGAAAGGTCAAATATATGGAAAACTGCTGTGCTAAACTGACATTACAAAAGTACAGCACAAGAATGAAGTTGCTCACTTTAGACACTGAACACATCCAAATTCCAACAAGAAACATTTGTTTACTGGACTCTAAAGTGTAATCAAACAATATTATATATGGAAAAAAAAAAATCAAAAAAAAAAAATACACATCGCCTGTGTTGACTATACTACATAAATTAAAACAGATTGTTTTGAGAGAAGAATCTCTACAAGTTTCACACTTATAAAATATTTTGCAGCATAGAGGTGTGCATCCAAAATGAATTCCCTAGATTAAACAATACAAATATCCTGAGGAAACTGGTGATCTGACCTGCATCTTCTGACAGACGAACAACTATCTCCATGACAGTCAGAAAATCATCTTCAGTACTGCTAAAATCTCTCAACACGTCCAGCAACCCACGTGCAATAATCTGTCTGTAATAGAAATGGATTATTGCTATGATAAAAAGGGATTGTCCGCATGAAACTCAACAAATATAATATGTGTGAAAACTACATAATATAATGGTAAGACATCTCCAGTGCCCTCAACCAGCATCTCTCTTCATGGACTGGAGAATATACTGAACTGTATACAGAAGGGCAACATATAAAAATGGTCTATGCTTGCAGGTACACAGCAATGTATAGTGAAGAGAGGACATTGGGGAGTGAAGAGAGGTGCTGTTATCTGGATGGACATAGAGGGCAGCGGAAGAGTCATACCATTGATACCATCTACAGTCCACACGCACATTAATATTGCCCCTTAAAAATAAAACAATGTGAAAATGTAGGCAAATATGATAATAGTCAATAACCAAACAGAAAAAAGAGGATTTATATACTTACGTTAAATCCGTTTCTCTGATTCCATCTGGGGGACACTGCTTACCATGGTTTGTGGAGGGGAGCACGGGAGTTGGCACCTAGCTAGTTAATCTTTTGCGCTGCTGACAGACCCCTCCCCTCTACAATCCCCCTCTGCCTCTTCCTCCTCAGTTAATCAAAAAGCCCCAAGGAGATAGGTCAGTCAACCAAGAGCATACAGAGGAAAGGCAGAAGGGAGGGATCGCAGTGTCCCCCAGACGGAATCAGAGAAACGGATTTAACGTAAGTATATAAATCCTCTTTTCTCTTTCATCCAGTCTGGGGGACACTGCTTACCATGGGGCCGTTCTAAAGCCACACCCTAAGGGTGGGACCGCTCTGAAAGCCCCGCTCGTAGAGCACTACGAGCGAAATTTGCATCCGCGGATGTGAAAACATTAAATTGATAGAATTTGGTAAATGTGTGGACAGAAGACCAGATGGCTGCCCTGCAAAGCTGGTCAGCAGAAGCCCCATTTCTTGCTGCCCATGACGCCCCTACCGATCTGGTGGAATGGGCCGTAAGTCTCTCTGGCACAGGAAGGTTAGCTCTTATGTAAGCCTGCTTAATAGTTGCCGTAATCCATCTTGCAATGGACTGTTTAGAGGCTGGCCAGCCTCTTTTGTTAGAATCATATAGGACAAACAGAGAATCGGTTCGTCTAATTTGAGATGTTCTTTTGACATAAATACGGAGAGCCCTAACTACATCTAACTTTTCCATAGACTGCAGATCAGACTGAGAAGTAGATGAAAAAAAACGGAACTACAATTTCCTGGTTCAAATGGAAGGAGGACACCACTTTTGGAACAAAGGAGGGGAGTGTTCTCAAAACCGCTCTGTCCTCATGAAAAAACAGATATGGTTCCCGGCAAGACAGAGCTCCCAATTCAGACACCCTACGTGCCGATGCAATTGCCAAAAGAAAAACAACCTTCCAGGTCAAACACCTAAAATCTACCTCAAGTAAGGGCTCAAAAGGAGGCCTTTTAAGCATGTCCAGTACCAGGTTAAGATCCCATGGTGCTGTAGGCAGAACATAGGGAGGTTGAATAAGTAAGACCCCCTGAAGAAAAGTCTTGATATCTGGCAAATCCGTTAATTTAAGGTGAAAAAAAGACTGAAAGTGCCGATACCTGAACTTTTAGGGAACCTAAACGAAGCCCTGCTTCCAGCCCATCCTGAAGAAAAGCCAATAAGCGAGGGACACGAAAGGAGGACGTGTGACATGTCCTATTTTCACACCATCTGATATAGGCTCTCCAAATCCGATGATAGATGCGAGCCAAAACTGGCTTTCGAGCTCGCATCATAGTGTTCACTACACTGGAGGAAAAACCCCTAGCTCTCCAGAGGCTGGCTTCAACAGCCTTGCCGTTAAACTGAGCTGAAGTAAATTTTGGTGACGGAAGGGACCTTGAAGAAGAAGGTCGCCTCGTGACGGAAGACGAAATCCTTGTCCTACCGCCATAGAGATTATGTCCACGTACCACACTCGGTGTGGCCATGAGGGAGCTATTAGAATTACCGGCAGACCGCCTTGCCTTACTTGTCCGAGCACGCGAGGAAGCATGGGAATCGGGGGAAACAGGTATCCCAACCTGAACTCCCATGACATCGTCTTGACGTCCACTGCCACCACTAAGGGGTCTCTTGCCCTTGCGCAAAACCTGTGAACTTTTTTGTTGTGTCTGGAGGCCAGGAGATCTATATCCAGAAGACCCCACCTCTGAACTAGAGACTGAAATACTTCCGGATGGAGTGACCACTCCCCGGCATCATTTGATCTCGACTTAGGTAGTCGGCCTCCCAATTCTTTATTCCTGGAATGAATACTGCCGATATTACTGGAACATACTGTTCTGCCCAAACAAAAATCTGAGCTGCAATTTCCATTGCAGCTGCACTCCTGGTTCCTCCCTGCCTGTTGACATATGCCACAGCCGTGGCATTGTCAGACTGAACTCTGACAGGGTGGCCCTGGAGGAGGGACTGGGCCCCCTGAAGGGCTAAAAGAATTGCCTTCAATTCCAACACGTTTATTGATAAGGCTGATTCCTGAACCGACCAAAGTCCCTTGAACCGGAGGTGCGGGATTACCCCCCCGAACCTCTCAGGCTGGCATCTGTCGTGGCTATGATCCATGACCATGGAGCGAAAGACCTGCCCACAGACATGTGATCCTGATTTAGCCACCACTGGAGCGATTCTCTCACCTTCGGAGACAGCGAGATCCTCTGGAGATCCAAGTGTATGTGGGATCCTGACCATTTCCGTAACAGATCCCACTGGAAGCATCGAGAATAAGCCAGACCGAAGGGGATCGTTTCGAAGGAGGCCACAATCTTCCCAAGCAGCCGTATGCACAAATGAATTGAGGGATTGGGAGAGGACAAGACCTGATTTGTTATAGCCCGGATTGAACTGATCTTCTCCGTAGGCAGGAACACCTTCTGCCGACTGGTATCCATGATAAGCCCCAGGAAGACCATTCGTTGACACGGAACCATCTGGGATTTCTTTAAGTTTATCAGCCACCCATGGCTCTCGAGGACTGCCAAGGTGAGGGATAAGTGCTGACGTAAGCAAATCTCTGAGGAGGATTTGATGAGCAGATCGTCCAAATAAGGCACGACCTGAACTCCCTTTAAGTGAAGACACGCTGCCATGACCGACATGATCTTCGTGAAGACCCTCGGAGCTGTGCAGATGCCGAAGGGAAGGGCAGATGCCGAAGGGAAGGGCCCGAAACCGATAGTGGGAGGACCCCACTATAGTCTCTTAGGAGAGACTGATGGTCGCTCCAAATGGGAACGTGGAGGTATGCGTCCTTTATGTCTATGGAAGCCATAAACTGATCCTTCACTAAGCCGTTTATTACTGACCTCAGGGATTCCATCTGAAATCTGTCCACCCGTAAGTGCACATTGAGGTTCTTTAGGTTTAAAATGGGTCGAAAGGACCCGTCCGGCTTCTTGACCAGAAACAGATTTGAATAAAACCCCTGTCCCTTCTGGTTGTCTGGGACCCTGCAGATGACTCTTTGCGAAAGAAGAGAGGCGACACAAGCCTGTATTTCCTGTCTTCTTGTTGGATCTCGGGGTAGCGGGGTTACAAAGAAACGATGTGGTACCGGACCAGCAGGTCTATCATATACCCCCTTGATATAATGCCCCGAATCCAAGGGTCTTAGGATGACGCTGCCCATTGTTCCCGAAACAGAGACAGACATCCCCCACTGGCGCCACCTCCGGCAGAGTAGAGTGGTCGTCAGGACGCAGGCTTCTCCTGGGGCTTGGAGGCCTGGCGCCTAGCTGCAAACGAGGATCTACCCCTGAGAGAGGAGCCTCGAGCATTTGGTTGTCTACCGCTAAATGACTGTCCTCTAGGCAAGGAGACTCCCCTAAAGGGCTGATGAAAGGAGTTGACCCGAGGAGTCTGGCCCCTACTTGAAAATACCGGCAAAGAAGTGCTTTTGCCCCGTTACCTGGGAAATCATAGTATCCAGTTCCAGGCAGAACAAACCTGCTGCTGAAAAAGGAATGGTTTCAACTGACTTTTTTGATTCCGCATCTCCTTCCCAGGATTTCAGCCATAACGTTTTTCTTGCTGAAATAGATGCAGCCTGAATAGAGGACACAGACGCTGTGTTCTGGGCCCCCTCATAAAGGTACCCCGATGCCTCTTTCAAATGCAAAGCCAGGGGAAGTAAATCAGAGTCCAGTAAGGCCTCTGCCAGTTGGTCTGCCCATGCTTCCATGGGCTCTAGCAACCCAAGCTGAAGCAAATGTGGGTCTAAAGGAAGAACCCGAAGCCACAAATATAGATTTCAGCTGGGATTCCACTCTGCGATTATTGGCATCCTGCAGAGTTGCTAAACCTGGGACTGGTAGTAAAGTGTGTCTGGCCAAACGGGCTACTGGAATATCCACCTTAGGAATACTCTCCCAGCGAGCCACGTCTTCCTCCTGCAATGGATACAGGGAAGAGAACCTTCTGGGAACAGAGAACCTTCTATCAGGCTGTTTCCAGGCTCCCTCTGCAATATCCCCGAGTTCTACAGGAGAGGGAAAACGGATAGCCTTCCTTTTGGCCTCCTTAAAGAGACTTCTGTCTCTAGGAGTAGGATCCTCCGGTTCTGGGTGGTCCAACGCTTGTCTCACCGCTAAAACCAAATCATCAATAAATTGGCTTTTAGTGTTTTCTTCCTGTTCCAAAGGTTGAACCTGGTCAGGATCAGAATTTATTTCCCCCTCCTCCTCTGAAAACTCCTCAGAGTCTGAAAGGACCATAAGGGTATTAGCGGATCTAGGCCTCTTCCTCTTAGCAGGCGGGATGTTTGGGGATTCAAGTAACTGGTTTAGTTTATCCAAACCCTTTATAAATGCTGCGGACCATGCTGGTTCTGTGGGAACAGGGACCTGGTCCGTAAGCAATGAGGAAGGTCCTGGTATAGACGTTCCAATAGAACCTGAGGTAGCATGGAGGCCCAAAGGTGTACTAGCATTATTTGCCACCGAGGCTGCCACACTAGATAGCAACTGATTGGATTGTAAAACCATCTGTGCTAAAGAGGAAACCGACTGTCAGGGAGGCCACCCAGGCCGGTTCCTTCATCAGTGGGGCTGAAATACGCTGGGTTTGCGCAGGGGGGGTAATTTTGCATTACATCTTGAACATGTGAAATACTTTGCCATAGGGCCCTTTCCTTTATCTGTCATTTTTATAAAGGAAGGCACACCAAACACACAGACTTAAACTGTTAGATTTAGCTGAGAGAGAGAGAGTGTAGAGAGAATAGTGGGAAAAAAACAAGTAATCAACTAATCGGACATAAAAGTTGTACTTGTAAAGTTTTTTTAAAACGCAATATAATATTTTGGCAAGTAGGAGAACAACAATATAACCCCTACTAGCCCACTTTGTAGACAGCAAATACAGTAATATGTGTCTAAATAAGTCAGATACTTAGCCCATAGGCCAAACAGGGGAGAAGTCCAACAGCAGTGTCCTGGTGCCTGCTCCCTCTGATCTGTGTCCTTTTCCCGGGCTTCTCCTTGGCGCCAGAAGACCGGGCTAATCCACTTCTCTCTGGAGGGCGGGGGAGCTCTATGTCTTAGCCCCCCTCCCCCCCTCAGATAATGCTTTCTCTCTTACAGCTTGCTCCATTTTTTGAATAAACATAAAAAATGGTATGTGGCAGAGTAGTGGAGACCTCAAGAGTTGAGGTCTCCGCAGCGGTTAGCACCCCGATAACCCCCTCCTATGTATGAGGGGGGATCTTGGTATGGCCCCCTTCTCCTTGCTCCTCCGCGGATCCAAGATGGCCGCCGACATTGTAATCTCCGATAACCGGCGCTCTATGCCTGCAGTGGCAGCGCTGGTTATCGGGGAGGCTGCAGGAGTGACAGCGGTCCGGAGAGACCGCTTGTCACTCACTATTCAGGCACCCTATTCTGCTCTCTCTGTCAGCGAGAGGCTCTGGCTCTCATCTGACAGGGTAGTGCCTGCGCTGCTATGCTGTAAGTGTGTTCTCTATAATAGAACACACTCCCATGTCTGCCACCTGGATAAAAGAGAAATAAAATGAAATAAAATCAAAGTAAAAAATACATGCATAAGCTAAAACACTGCCCAACTCCATGGGCACCTAAAAAAAACTGAGGAGGAAGAGGCAGGGGGATTGTAGAGGGGAGGGGTCTGTCAGCAGTGCTAAAGATTAACTAGCTAGGTGCCAACTTCCGTGCTCCCCTCCACAACCCATGGTAAGCAGTGTCCCTCAGACTGGATGAAAGAGAAATATAGTTTGTTTTTTCTTTTACTTACACAAAAAACATGGAGAGCAGTTTGTAACATTTGCAGACAATTAGATACAGGTTTACATAACGACAGAAATAGAAGTATTTTAAAATTGCAATTTTAGAATACAAATTAAAAAGTTGCAGCAAGTATTTTATTAGGATTATCAGTTATTTATGAAGAAACAATATTTAGGAGGATGATTTTGGATAATCTCAAGGCAGGTGTTCTTTCCTCTCTCTATGCATGAACATGTGAATACATGAAAATTAATCACTTTTGAACTGAGCCTCTTTGAGTCAAGGGAACTCAGTCTCGTCAAGACATTTGTATAGGAGAGTAGTAGGTAGGAAATTCACTGCTATACATTTCCGTGGGGAAAGGGGGGGGGGTTTGCAGTTTGGATAGCATTATTATTATTTTTGCTCTTGTCACAGTAAAAAAAGTTGCAACTTACATTAAAACTGTGTTACATGAACAATTTGCAAAAACGTATTATTTAGTGCTCTTAAGTTGTGAAAATTAAGTTTAGTAACACGAGTATTAACAAACAGTAGAAAAATAAAGTATGGGATTTGATTTCAGACCAACTGCTTGCAAATTTTCAATAATGTACAAAACCTTTTACTCTACGTGCTGCAGAACCAATTTGTATGGGATGGGTTCTATCTATGTACATTATTAATAAAAGAAATGGTATTTGTATTCAGTCTATTTCAGGTTTGTGTGCGATGTCCCAGGTATTTGAAGTGGGAGGGGATAGAACAACTTATAGCCAATCCGTTCATCGGTTTACAGCAGCAAGATATGAGCGCTCACCTAGTGGGAGGCAGTGACCTGTCCATGTGTGATTACGCTAGCTTGGGGGGGGGTCACACAGGTGCTTTGAACGTTAGTGCGTTTCCAGCTAGAAAAGTAGTAGAGTTAATAGTACTGAACTTATTTCATGATGACAGATTCCTCCTCTGTCACAATGAACTAATTTAGATTAGAAAATGCTGCCTGCATTGTGAAGTAACAGGCAAAGTTAGATAGTGAAAGAAACAGGATCCCCCATTAGCACTTAGTAGTAATGTGAGAATCATATCAAACTGGAGCAAGAACACTGTGATGTCAGGAGCACCAACTCTAAACAACATCTTTAAGTCACAAATGTGTTGTATGGTAGTTAGGACATTACAAAATTAGCTTTTCGCAAGAAAGTCTACAAAAAACGCACGCAAAACAGCACACTTAATTAATGTGCTCCAGTATGTGATGAATCTTTTTACATAATTCATCAAGCCATAAGAAGTTTTAACTCAACTCTGTTTCAAGCAGATTAATAGTGTACACTGAAATGTCCAAACAATTACCTGTTAAATATATTATCACTAAACGCATATTTTTCCAGGCGTGCAAGAGGCGTCAGGTTGTCCTGTCCAGGAATGTCCAGAAAAGCGCTTATCCTCATGCTCTCACAGTCTGGTCCATAATCCTCAAAGCCAACTTGGAGAATAAAAACAAAAAGACATTATCTCCCCATTTACAGAGGGCCAGGTGTCATGTGAGCTCTTGTAAGCCAAGTGCTGTGTTTCATGTATCCACACATATACAGTGCATATAACTGAAAGGCTTAGGTTACAGAATAATACCTATACAAGGAAAAGGAGATCTATTTAAGCTAATTTGTCTCCAGCCTAGAGATAGTGATCTGTTAAGATTCTCAGTGATGTTCTTTGGGCGCAGAGAGCACGACACTAATCACTTAAATTCTGAAGGGTGAGAAGAATTTTAATCCCTTCTCAAGTGGAATTACACTTTAACAGACAGGAGAATTAATTTGGTGTTTTTTCCTTAGAGATCGCTCTTAGGGAAAGATCCAATTGCTGGCGAAGTACCGTGCAGACATCACAGCAATGTCCGGCTGCACACATTGCAAGCCATTACAGTAGGAATATCTACCTCATTTTTCTGCACACCTCTATGGGGTGCGATGTATTTCCGGGGATGTAGCGGATACATGTCGCATTGAATTGAATCTCCTCCTTAAAAGTGTATCTATGGTCTATACACAGTGGAGGCAGACATTAAAGTCACTCAAAACTAATGGTTCTAAGGGAAATAAGCTGATTTTTTTAGAAATAGTTTTAGCTCAGAAAAGAGCTGCCTCCACTGTGTATAGTCTATGAGTAAACTTTAAATATTCAGCTCAGCAACACTTTCGATAGTATTCAATGCTTATACTGTAAATCATCCTTTGATGTGTACGTGTTGTCATTTGAGATATTATGGTCTCTTGTTACATAGTGAATAAAACATTCATGCCATAATACATAACGTTATTAACAATTTCAAAAGCAAAATTTAAAACAAATCCTAATCCATACATAGGACCACACTACCATTTTTAATACATCTTTTTGGTGGAAATATGTTTTTCAGCAAGTAAATACAATACAGAGTTCATTCAGTGACACCATGCAAGACAGTAGCATAAGTACCACAGGTATATAGATTATATTTGTTATTGGTAAACTACTTTAATCATGGAAATTAGGATTAAGAACTGGGGCCTGACTTGTCAACCTTAAAGCAAACTTTCTCATATCACCCAGTTTGCCTGTTTGTATTCAGATAAATTCTAGTCCATCCAGTTACTAAGCATTAACAATGACAATTTTCTAGAGCTTTTAAAATTATATTCATTACTATGCACCTCAAGTCATTTGTGCCCAACTAACTCACTGATACCTGGGAAACAAGGGGAAAAAAAGTAACTAGCGCATGTTCAAAACGAATGGGATTCAAACTACCAAATGAATATATGTGTCACTGCTATACAGTTAGACTGTTTTTGAAAGAGGCCTTCCAAACAAGTTTTAAACCTTTCAACAAATAGGTACTGACAATACTGAAGTTATACTCAATACCTATACTACCATTTGCTACGTAGGTGTATAAACTTTCACATGCCCACAAACCTACACCTTATCCAACACTGAGGTGGGACTAGGGGTCCCCAACCAGCCACTAAAACACTGGACTATGCAGAATTTAAAGTGGATGTCTGCACTGAGCTAAAGACAACCACGAGAGAGCTGTGCTCTAATATAGATAAGATTGGCGAGAGGTAAAACTTCTGGGGGTAAATTTATCAAGCTGCGGGTTTGAAAATGTGGAGATGTTGCCTACAGCAAACAGATTCTAGTTATTTATTTAGTATAGTCTACAAAATGACAACTACAATCCGATTGGTTGCTATAGGCAACATCTTCACTTTTTCAAACCCACAGCTTAATAAAGGTACCCTTCAAATTATTTTTTCTTTTTTACAGAGATGGCACATCACAATGTATTTACCTAGACAAAATAGGAGCAAGGACTGTTTATTAGCCTTGCAGGACAAGATTACAGATTAGGTAGACAGGTTCTGCAAAAAAAAAAACCCACGAAAAACAGAAATCCAAGGGATTCCCAAATCCATAGGCCCTTCCAATCTACGGTGTGGAGGGATGAAAATCTTTACTATCCTCCTATTCGATTTGTGGGAGCTTCATCTAAAAGCAGACTAAATGCATAGACTTTCTAAACATAAATTAAAAGGCACCAGGATCCCAAATGCCCACTGGCAATTTCAAATCCTTTATGGCTGGATTTTCCAAACTAAGGTCATCATATTTAACAATGGCCAAATTCACCCAATCTACTCACCAGACCAAGGTCACCAACTACCTTTCTAGGATCTGCCCTAACTGGTAGAAGTGTGGACCAAACCAGATACCAAATGTGGCTACCTTTTTTTTTCCCCCATCTGTGTCTTGGACCATTTTGGCATTCCCGGCCTGCATGAGACCCCTGGGATGGACTGACAACTACACACCCGCTCTTGTGATGGATCTTTCTATTTTTTTTTTACTATTAAATTTTGTATTTTTCCTATTGCTGGTCTGTTCGTTTGGTGAACAACCATGGATCCTATTTTTTCAATTATGGGCTATGCACAGCTTTTCATTTTCTGATTTACTTATTGTGAATTGAGTGCATCCTCATGTATATATTTATGATTGCTGTTATAGAGTACTCTGCACAACTGTTAATATTTTCACTTACAGTATGTCTCTGGCCACCAAACCGACTCCATTTCGGTTTATTCGTTCCCTGGGCTCTCTCAACTTCACATTTGGAACAAATTATATGGCTCACATCTTAATACACAAATATAACACACACTACATTCAATTAATGCCCGATGGTTCAAATCAGCACCCCCAGTAAGAGGAGACAACTTTAAAGCCTTGCTGGAACCAAAGACCAGACATTTAGAGTTTCAAAAAAAACTCCCTTAACACAAACAGCCCCCTCCATTTATGACAAGATTACTTATATAATGCTCCATCTAATTACAAATGAGTTATGCTATTTGCTCCAAAACCATCTTCACCCTTCCCAAAAGAGATGCCGATCCTGAAGGAAGACATACAAGTTTAGCGGGTGAACTAGAAGAAAAGTGAACACAATAGTATGCTCTGAATGTAGGTCTTTAATTCCTTCATAAACTACTAACCCCCTACTAATCAAGAAACTTTCTTAGATAGTGCTAGGCGACTTCAAGTTAGGCCTTGATACTATACTGGACAGACCCACAACCCCTCCATCAAAAGCCCACTATAATACACTAACCAAACTCAGTTCCTCCATAAAGCAGTAACCAAATTATTTTTCAACAGTCCTAATCATACTTCTTTTTTAACAAAACATCCTACTATTATCATCATTAACTTTTATTTACAAGGGGGCAATCAACCAAACCAAAATCTCCTAGGCGCTAGATTTAAAGACAAACCAGCGAGTCAGCTCATTATGGATGGAGGTGCCAACTCCTTCCAATATTATTCAACCTAACAAAAAAAACACAATAAGGCGCGCAAGTCACCTTAGTTATAATAAAATAAAAATTAAAACAGATATGGCAGAATACACTCAGATTCCTGATAATCATTAAAAAAACATTGAACATAAAATTAATAAAAAGATGTATATAAACCAAATTGTTATCCTCTCCAAACTTATTAAACAATAATATCACATATAGAATATACACACAAATGTATATGATAATACGGTTGTCCAAGATGTTTAGAACAATAATTACCAGATTACCAAATCTAATATACAATTAACATATATATTATACTACTAATATCAAGTCCTATCTGGACATCCTAAAGCAATCCAACAGTTGGAAATACAGTACTTGCCAGGACCGATCACGGTCACCTGTGTATTGCTGCGCATTAGGATGCCTACTGTTTATGAAGATTTCCTCAGCACACACTGTGCACAGCTGACTTCAGGAATGGAGCATCCCTTTGTGCAAACGGCCAGATAAAATAGATGCGTTTCATACCAGATCTCCCATTTAACATGTCCTTCCAAATGCAGTAATCGATCAGGTAAGTAAAGGCTGTGTAATCACTTTTCCATATGCGAGTTTATCACGCCATAAAAATGTACAAATCAAAAGTTTAGTATAAATTGACTACCTCAGTCTGCATTTCCCCATATCCCTATATCAATAATACCCCGTATCTGAAATGTTTTGTCACACCTGTGACTTTATCAAAGATCAAGGTGGTCAAGGGGGCAGATTGCGTGGGGTGGGGAGAAGGTTGCATGACTCCTTTAACAGATAACGGAGTGAAGGAGAGGGAAGATGGTTAGTGAGAAGTGGTGGCAGCGGTGTTGGAGATAACATCCCCAAAGGAGGGTGGGAGGGGGGACAATATGGGTAGAGATGGAGAGGGGGGGGGATGTCAACGCAAGGACTCAATTTTGGAGGTGAAGTAAATAGCAAAGTCAAGAACAGAGAACGAAGAGGGGAGGGGAGAGAAGGGAGTTGTCTGTGTGTGTTTGTGTTAGGAAATTTAGACTGTATGCTCCAATTGGAAAAGGACTGATTAGAATGAGTTCTCTGTACAGCGCTGCAGAATTAGTGGTGCTATAAAAATAAATGATGATGATGATGATACTGCCATAAATTCTACAAAAAAAAAAAAAAAAAAAAAAGATACAATAGGGGTAAAAATGCAGGCACACTTTGTAACCAACAAGATCATGCCTGCATTCTAACTATCCATAACAATGGACCTGGAGAGACCAATCCCATCCATATACCCAATATTTTTGAGATTACCAATCTCTTAATAATCTCCATGAAACCGTTCAATTGTCACATATCCACCTTTATACTATCGTCTAAAATTCCACTGGTCAGAAGTTCAAATCATGGCAGCTATGCCTCATGGGGAAGTCACATTAATAATTTTAGACCAGGTTGATGTTATTCGGGGTATGCAGACACAAGACAACACCAGATTATATAACCTAAAAAAGTCCCCTGCCATTAACAAAATCCCACTAAAATCCATAAATTCCCTATCATACATTGCCCCTTTCCCCCAACAACTTGACATCCTTATCAGCATAAGGAGACATTACAATCTCCAGGTGATCATTTTCGACTGTTCTTTACATAAGGACCCGGGCATGAGTCTTAAGGAACTAGTACAATATCACTGTTGACTTAAATACCTATTGACATAAACTCACTAAATACACATTTTATTTATTTCTAGAATGTTTTCTCTTCTAGTTAATAAACAGTTTTACTTATGGCGGTGTGCTATGGAGTCTTCTTAAATACTTAGCCATGACAATTGACAGTAGCCCAAACAACAAGTGAAACACTCTAAAACGTAAAAGCTACATCTCAACAGCATATGTAACTTATAAATTACTGCCCACAGTACAAGATTTTTTTGCAATTGTACTTTACCGTTCGTCATTACCCTTTTTTTTTTTAAAGCATTTTATTCAGTATTTATTTATTTCTTTGCAAGAATATGAAAGGGGGGAGGATACAGAAGATAAATGGGTAGTGGAGTGAGAGAGTACTTTTTTTTTTTTTACTGGAAAATATATATGGTAAAAGTAGACATGAACTATTCAGCCATTTCCCTTTTTCATCAGGCATGTATTGCTGCTTTCTCGGTAGCACCATCACTTTCTGTTAACTGTCTAGCTTTCGACATCTTTTTTAATGTTATCTCTTGTGCAGTGATCTTGTATCAAATGAGGGATTTGTGTTATGACTTGAACCTAAGCAGACCCTGTTGTCTCATACTATTTATTGTTCTTCAGTAACTGAAATACTATTTCACTGCACAAATACAGTCAACAACAATGAATACTTTCTCTTAGATTATTATACTCAGACAGAAATGTGAACACTGCACATGTAACTTATTTAACGAAACAACAAGAGGAGCTAGAACGCTTTGAAGGAGGAAGTGTGGACAACCACTCTACACAAGCAACCCCCACAGTACAAACTTACAGTCATCCAGGTCGTCTTGCAGGTCCACAAAGTACAAAGGGATCCCTGAAAGGAAGCACATCAGGAAGTCAAACTAAAGTACTTTATCGTAAAAATAATGAAAAGAAGAGACAACATGGTGGAAAGATCTTAAAAAAAACTCCTTAAACCATAGTAGTCAATTTACGAACATCCAGTGGAAGTCAGACCAAGGAATGCAAATGACAGTTGCTATGGGTTTTGGCACATGTATAAACATGCCCTTAAATATGTAAATCTAGTCTAAATCACATATTTACTGTATATACAATCCTAAAACAACATTTTGGAAGTACTACAGATTTTATAAGGGCATCTACAGAAATATTTAGAATTAGTCCATCTTCAATTGTTATGTGAAAATGTTTAGCAATGGACCCTCTCTACTTTTACCTGTAGATAGTTTGATTGACATTGCATGTATAGAATTATTTACAGCACTGCAAAATGAGCTAAATTTATATTCAGAAATGATTAAATTAATTATTAAATGGATATAAATAGATCCTGTCTAAGCTCTGATGGCCTGGGACTATGCTTACATACTGGAGTACACATAGGGACTCTTTAGCTATGAATGTGCGCTTAGAATGAGAATGGATAAACTTTTCACTGCACTTTAAAGGACAGCAAAACATACAGTTTAATTTACATTTTTGCCATGAAATACTCAATTTCATGGTTTTAGTATTGCGAGTGCTAGGGATGGACAAATCCCAGGAGCCAGGTAACCAATGCCCTCCCCCAAAAATAAGTTTTGATGTCCACTTTATGGAATCCATTTCCATTGACGTCAGTGGATGAACAACTACCATGGCTCACTGATAGATCCTACTGGCTCCTAGATTTCATTACCTAGCACCTGAATTCAATACTTTGCAATTCCCTACTATATAGAAACAATGAGAAGCCTTGTGGAGGAATAAGAGTTCCCCCCTTAATAAATCTAATTTCATCTTTGGCTGGTCAACAATTTGAGCAAGGGCTTACACAGGTCCTTCTTGTTTCTATATCAGAGGGGATGGACTTTCCTTATGTAAAACTATATAGGTATAATGCAAGCATCAAGCTTTCCAGTGGAAAAGAGTCCTGCAGTGGCAGTCCTGAGCCCCACAGCCCCCACTGATTCAGAAAACAGCATACATTCCACATGCTCAGCTGTACAAGTGTTTACTAGTATGGCTAACCAGCTGAACATGTAATCAGAATTAGTAAGGGGAAATGGTGAATGTACAACAGCAAGAGTGGGTGTAGGTGATGGGGTTAGTCATGCTGCACTGGACAATTAACAGGAACCATGTTACCAAAGCACCTAATAAATTTACAGCTTGCTCCTAAGTTTTGGGAGCCATATCTATTCATATCAGCTGATGCCCGAACTCTCATTTTAGGCACACCTGGGTAAGTATTTTAAAAAGGGTATAGAAAATATATAAAAGTTTCTCTATATCTGATGTGCATTTCCCATGCATTTACTGGAAAAAAAGAAAGTGACACACAAAAAATAATTTGGGTGAAACTCAGGACTAAAATAAAATGCTGGATAGGAAGGAGCTTCCAAAAACAAAATATGAACATCTCCCTGCACATAAGGCCTTTACTGTGGTATATGGTTTAAAAACAAAAGTGTACTATTTTTATTTTTTAAAAATTTCAGTATTCAAACTGTGGCTACATTCCTAAAATGCTACATCATGTTTTTGCTCCAGCTGAAAATAATGGTGCTAAGAAAGAAAACAAAACACTGTGTGTCGTTTCTAGTAAAAACACAAATTAAATTGACATATATATATATATATATATATATATATACACATACATACATACATACATACATACACACATATACATATATACATACATACACATCTGGTCATTTTAGCAATTTTACAAACTGTACCAGTGATCCTGATGATTAGAGACATATATACAACATATAAATGGATGCACAGTGTGCACAAAGTATATTTGCATACAGAATAACAACACTACGTTGAAAGTTCACTAGTAAAACAATGGCTACATTTTACATATACACCAATCACAAGGAGATGGGACAGTGCAATCATACAAAGGTATCACATTACATTACAACGCATCCTTATGCACTGCAGCATCCTTATCTGTAAAATCATGTAACAATATATATGAGCAGATGACCCGAATGGCACGGGTAGCTCACAGTCTACTTACCGGCCATCTTGAGGGCTGAGCCGGGAGGACGGAAGCGCGTTCCCGAGCAGTATGCGCATCCCCGAGGCGAGTATCCAACATAACGTGCGCGTCCCTGACCAAAGGCGCCGGCGGCGCGCTTACGAACTATGTGCACTCAGTTAGTCTGCAGACGTCAGGACGTGAACGCGCACACTGTAAATATTTCCGTCCGGTGACGTGCGCACTCCCTGATTATTATGGGCAAGTTGTACACAGAGGAGAGGAGGGAGGTACATTCAGTATATAGTGAGATATAGATCTTATTTGGCTCAAGGAATATGTAATGTCTCTTACTGGACTAAAAGTGCAGATGTTAATGAAGGACAAAGTATCTGCATTTACAGAGCCCCTTAAGACTGAACTTGAAGTTTCTGTAAATGAGACATTACTATTAACAATCACCAATATGTGTTTCAGTAGCTTATTAGAAATCTCTTGGTTAAGCATTCTTCCTATACATTGCAGATTTTCTATCTAGAAGTACCCCCCTGTACTTACAGACAGAAAATCTGCAATGTATAGGAAGAATGCTTAACCAAGAGATTTCTAATAAGCTACTGAAACACATATTGGTGATTGTTAATAGTATACGTTGCAATACTAAACGTTGCAACACATGGTTTTGAATACATTGGGCCTAATTCATTAAGGAATGTAAAGATGAATGTGTGTACGCATGTAGTCAATGTACAGCAAGGGCCTGATTCATTAAGGAAAGTAAAGCAAAAAAAAAAAAAAAGTAACTTTGCACCTTGGCAAAACCATGTTGCTTGTTTACAGTTGGTAGGGC
This sequence comes from Mixophyes fleayi, assembly GCF_038048845.1. NCBI lineage: Eukaryota > Metazoa > Chordata > Amphibia > Anura > Limnodynastidae > Mixophyes > Mixophyes fleayi. Next base: position 153,204,001 of record NC_134407.1, on the reverse strand, counting down.
ATGTCCTAGATCAACTTTAAATTTTAATGTAACAAACAATAAAGCTATTAAGTCATTGTATACTATATGAAAAAAACAGCCATCATTTAACTTATGTGCAAAATAATAAACTAAATTGACCCTTTGCATTGTAACATGGTTTGTCCAATCAGGCCCTAAGAGAGTGCCAAGCATGATCACATGTAACAACATCCAATGCAATCTTTAGGCATCTATGTGCTTTTCTGTTATATCACTCAATTTGCACCCCTTGCATTGTAACATGGTTTTGTCCAGGAGACTGAAATAAGAAGTTTCTCAAGTTAAGACATGAATCAGGCCCTATATTATTAACAGGTCAAATTAATAGTTTTATTTTCTTCTGTCCATTTTTTTGGTGACTTTTTATTCCACATATATTTTGGCCGTATCATGCAGTATATGGTCTGTTAGAGCGGAGCATACTTAGACCGTATTCAACAATGGATGTATCTTTTACATTCACTGCTTGTTGAATATGGACGTGTGCATACCCAATTTACATGTGTTTTTAAAAAAATGCACAATAGGTTCGTTTTGCCTGCCTTAATGAATCAGACCCATTGTATTCATACTAATATTACTATTATTTATAAGGCCACAGATTTTATAGCGCTATCAACATACAAATACAGAAAAGACATAATACAGTAAGCAAAATCACAAATACATGAAGCAGCTAAACATAGTACAGATTAGCGTGAGAAAAACTGAAGGACTGGCACAGAATGTAGCAAAAGACATGACAAGAACATATGATGAAGACGAACATAAAACAACCCTGCCCCTGAGAGCATCTGGGATAAAATGGAGATGGTGGGCACAGGAAGAATGGGTGTTGGACAAGATGGTCAAAGAGGTTGAATAGGTAAGTTTTATTTGTAGGTTTAGGGAGAGTTGGGTGAGGTAGAAGGCAGCAAGAGAGAAGCTTTGGAGGCAAGAGTGGGAGGAGGTGAAGAGAGGCAGAGCGGAGTGGCCATGTGGGGGTATACCTCAAGATGAGGTCAGAGATGTATTGGGGAGATTTGCTAGTGAGGGGTTTGTAAGTGAGGGTAAACAACATGAACTGAGTTCTGAAACGGAAAGGGAGCCAGTGAAGGGATTTACGAAAAGGAGCAGCAGAAAAGGAACAAAGGGAGTGAAAGATGAGCCTAGGCCGGAACTTTCTGGATGGATTGAAGAGGGGAAAGGTGGGTGTTAGGAAGGCCAGTGAGAAGGAGGTTGCAGTAGTCAAGATGAGAAATTATGAGTAAAAGGATTTTGGAACTAGGAGAGGAGGCAAATCAGGAGATCATTTCGCAAAGACCTAGGGAGTGAATGGTGTTAAGGAGAAGAGAGTGGTCAATGGTTTAGAAAGCAGCAGAGAGGCCAAAGAGTATGAGAAGGGAGAAGTGACCTTTAGACTTAACTATGAAACAGCGGTAGCTCAGAGAGGCAGCGGAGAGAGAACCGAAACTGACACAATATGAGTAACTCGGGAGGTAGTAGTAGAGTCACTGGAACAGCGGTAGTTCAATGCTGGCCACGGAGATGAGAGCAGGCTGACACAACGGAAGCAGGTCACGGAGGAAGCAGGAGCCATATTCACTGCTGCAGGAAGTGAGCTTGAAGAACAGGCGCCAGACAGGTGAACACAGGTGGTTTAACTAGCGCTCCATGACCCTGCGGCCAATGAGGGAAGAGAGGAGGTTTCAAAGGAGGACTGAGATTCTGCACATGCGCAGGTTCGACCGCAAGATGGTGCCCATAATGGAACTGATGTGCTAGGATATGCCGGTATCACCGCCTGCGAGAAGAAGGTACAGACGCTGGTACCCGTATGCTGGGTCGGAGCGTGACACGGTTACAGGAGGGTATGAGCAGAGAGTGATAGAGAGGAATTGTGGGGGGAGTTGAGTCTGGTGGGAACACACTTCATTGTAGATATCTATTTTGTCTTTAAAGTAGGTGGCAAAGTCGAGAGCGGGATAGACAAGGGGAGGAGATGAGGGAGGAGACAGAAGAGAATTAACAATAGTGTAGAGGTGTCTGGGTTGTTGGACAAGGAGTATATGAGGGATTTGAAATAGTTTTGCAAGAAAGAGGGCAGAATTGTAGAAGGAAAGGATGTATTTAAAGTGGATAAAGTCAGCAACAGAAAAGGATTTCCTCCACTGGCATTCAGAAGATTGTGAGCACTTTTGGAGGTAGTGAGTAAGAGGGGAGTGCCAGGATTTGGGCTTAGATTGGTGGAGACAAAGTGGGGCTATAATGAGAAACTGCATCGTTAGGGCAGGATAGGGAAGAAATTGGAGAGAGGAGGGTGGTTGTGAAGAGGATGGTGTTAATTCTGTTGAGGGCATGCTGTGTGCGCTTAACTTTGGGTGGAGGTGGGGATCAGGGGGTAAAGAGAGGGTAGGAGAAGGAGATAGTGATTAGACAGAGGAAAGACAGAATTGGAAAAGTTGGATATGTCACAAAGATGGGAAAACACTAGGTCCAGGCAGTGACCATCACGGTGGGTGGGAGAAAATTTCTGTTGGGAGAGGCCATAGGAGGAAGTGAGATCTAAGAGTTTAGAGGCAGCAGTAGCAAAAGGGTACTTGGTAGGGATGTTGCAATCCCAGATAATAATAGTGGCAATGTCAGAAGAGAGGCAATGATAAAGCCAGGCACTAAAGTTATCAAGAAATAGGGAGGAAGGGCCGGGCGGTAATAGATGATAGCAATATGAAGGTGGAGAGGAGAAAAGAGACATACTTCAAACATGGAGGAGAGGGAGGATTCAGGGTGATAACACAGAAGGTGCAGCCAGGAGTTAGTAGGACACCTACACCACCTCCTTGGTGATCAACAAGATGGGGTGTATGGGAGAATGAGAACTCCCATGGGAGAGTGCTGCAGGATAAGTATTATTAGAGGGAGTTCCGTAAGGGCTAGGGGACCAAAGGAGTGGGAGAGGAAAAGGAATGGGAGTGAGCTTATTGCATACAGACCTGGCATTCCAGAGATCACAGGAGAAGGGGAATTAAATAAGAGGGATGATGGGGATAAGGTTGGAGGGATTGGAGGCATCAGGACTGTTTCTATTATATGTAGCATTTTTTGCATTTGAAACCTTGTTTTACATTGAACAAAGTATTAATGCAGTGGTGGGCAACAGACAGTCATCCAAGCCTTTGCCTACAGCCCCCAGCTCCTTCCTGCTGTATAGTCAGATATGTTTCTTATAGCGTGTAACACTTGCTTAAAATGCCTGCTGATATGTTCTTACAGGTGTTTCTTTCATTGAAAAAACTGTGCTGTTACAAAGTAGCAGTGCTCCACTGAAGGTGCGTGGCAGCCTTCAGATGTGCCACTATAGGATGAGGAAGGAAAGAAGAGTAACTCCCCCTGTCACCACACCTGAGTGATTCTACTTTCCTTCTAGCATAGTGTGTGTGGGGTGCGAATATAATTTTAGCCAGTGCAAGCCCTTTCTCCAACACCTTCCCATCTACTTGAAAGAAAAAGGCAATGCTTAGTGCGCTACTGTTAGGTGCGTGCAGTTTGCCATTCCCGAGAGAGCAGTGTGAAGTGGGACATGCCTCCCAACTGTCCCACTAGTGGGGACAAAGTCCTGACAGAGCGCAACAGTCACCCAACATCAAGACTTCTCCACCAGAATCAGGAAATTTGTCAGACTGTCCTGCTCTCTCCTACCTGTTCTTGTAACTTTGATAACCTGCTGCTATTACTGGTTTCTCAAACTGAGTTGCTGCTTGACTGCATCCTGGGATGATGGGGTGCTGTTTGGAAAAAGCATAGGTACATGAAATATGGAAAGTCTAGTAATGAGTGAACCCTCTAAGCCTCCCTCTCCCAAACCAGCCTCAACGTTAAATCAATAACACAAGGGTTTAATAAATAGACCTCCCTACCTGAATAAGCATTGACATTAAATTAATAGCATTCACATTTAATAAATAGACCTATTTCCCCCCAAACTGCCCTCTCATTATATTAAGAGTATTCACATTTAATAAAAAAACATTTCACCCCCCCAAATAGCTGTTTAATAAATTGCACACCTTCTTTCCAAACTTAGCTGTATATTTAAATATTAACCCCCAAACAACCCCAACATTAAATAGTCATATTACCCAACCTTAAATAGTCACAACCATGACCCACCTATTAAATTAGGTAGCTACCACCATCAAATAAACTGCACCCACAATCGCCCACCAATAAATCTCCCACCCAATGTTACATAACTAGGCCTTAGGCTAGGTACACACTGGAGCGTTTTCGTCCAATAATCGGGCAAATCAGCCAACATATGACCGTTCGGATGGAAGTCGGGTCAGAGTGACATGATGGTCGAAAGCCGTTCCAAAGTGTTGATTGTCGGCTCATTTAGTAGGTCGTACTGTTTAATATTTTCCGACCACGATCTCCATAGAGTTTACAGAGTCGTGTTTTTTTCAGATGATGCTATCACGACAATTTACAATTTATAATAATAGACTTCAATATAGTATAATCGGCTTTATCAATAAAGCAACTCTATGACATAGCTGATTTATGAGATTATCTATTAAAAAGAGATCAATGTAATTAATTTAGATAGATGCAGACGTAAATTAACCAATAAAAATATGCAAGAGGTGTTGCCTAAAGAAAACTCGTCATCTATTGGCAGGCAGTACTGTCAATCGTATAGGACACCTTCTCTCTGATTGGTCTTTTGACCTGACGTCAATCTGCAAACCCGGCACTGATATTATATAAGAACTGTCAGAATACCCTGTCGGTTTGCCTTGACTATGCACCACCTAGCGAAACGCGCAACGGCGTTCCCGCTGGGTGCACCTGGTTCTCCGATACATGAAAGGGATTTTCTATGCAGCATCGCTCCTATAAGCCCTGAGACAGTTAGGAGCATATGAGGCAGATTGTAATGCACTACCCATAGCCTGATATCATGGTTCACGGCTCCTATATACAGCATACTTGAGATGAAACAGCCACTGCAGAAAAGACTGGCAGCGTGACGACTAGCTCTACTATACTTTAGTTAGTAAAGAGCACAAAGAGGATACAATATTCAAAAGATTTAGAATAAGGGAAAATATAAGTACAGCCTCCCCCCTCAAAAGAAGGTATGCAGAAGGAGAGGGAAACGAGCCGGAGTACAGGGAAAGAAAAAGAAGGAATGTCTGAATGCTACTACACAAAGTGTAACACAGGGTGTTTTTAATCTTTCCAACTATCAATTGTCCTCTAATGAAATTCAACTTTTGAGAAAAGGTTTTCCGTTTGCCCCCACTAACCAAGTAAATGAATTTCAATTGTTTGTAGATCTTAATAAGTATGTAAGAAAGCTTACACTTAAGCGTCATTTTGAAAAGAAAGAATCTGATAATCAGAAATCACAGATTAATCCAGTAGTTTCAGATTCTAAATCTGGTTTAAAAAACCATCTAAATTTAATCCTCTCGAGTCTAAAGGAGAGAATATTGAGATTTTCTATAAATTGATTAAAAAGGACCTTATTAACATTGATAGATCTACCAAACTTAGACGAAACCTCTCTATTCCAAAAAGAAAAGCACTTAAGAGTCTGATGGAAAATAATGAAATTGTAATTAAAGAAGCTGACAAAGGGGGGGGGGGGTATTGTTATCTTCAATAGAACAGACTATATTATGGAGGCCAATAGAATATTGGGGGATTCTAATTCCTATCAAACTCTGCCTAAAGATCCCACGGAGATGTTTGTGGATGAGTTACGTAATATACTAAACAAAGCCCTCAGTAAAAATGTTATTAATAGAGATGAATTCTTATTTCTGTCTCAGGAAAATCCTGTTATCCCTATTTTTTATTTTCTCCCAAAAATACATAAGTCCCTAACAAACCCTCCAGGGAGACCTATAATTTCTGGGATTGACTCTCTGACAGCGGCAGCATCTCAATATGTGGAAATATTTCTAAAAAAAATTGTTGTTACATTACCAGCATATCTCAAAGATACTACCTCTCTATTACAGCTGTTACGATCATTTGAATGGAAAGATGGTTACTGATGGGCAACCATAGATGTACAGGCATTATATACCTGTATTGGTCATGACCAGGGGGTTGAGGCCATAACACATTTTTTGGAGTTAGATAGCAATTTGGATAATTCCCATAGAGAATTTAATGTGTTCTTATAAAGTTTATCCTTACACACAATTATTTTAAATTCATGGATCTGTTCTATATCCAATTGTGCGGTACAGCTATGGGCACAATATTTGCGCCCAGTTTTGCCAATTTATTTATGGGCAAATGGGAATCAGAATACATATACTCCAATAATCCATTCAAGTCTAACATAATGTTTTATAGACGTTATATCGACGATATCATCATAATTTGGGAGGGTTCTGATGATACCCTTGATGCCTTTTTCAAGTTTATTGGGGATAACAACCTCAATTTAAGCTTTACCTATAAGACTGATGTCAACTATATTGATTTCTTGGATTTGAAATTGGAAGCCAAAAACGGCCGAATTGAAACAAGTACATTTATTAAAGAGGTAGATAGTAACAGTTATGTACACTTTGAGAGCTGCCATCTGCAAAAGTGGAAGGAAAACATACCTTTCTCTCAATTTAATAGGGTAAAGAGGAACTGTTCTGATGAAGTCATCTGTGCAAGTCAATCTAAGATCTATTTTGAGAGATTCAAAGAACAAGGATACCCTGAAAGCCTGCTAGATAATGCACTTATTAGGACTAGGGAAAGAAAGAGAGAAGAACTTTTAAATATAGAATAAAAGATAACAGCAGGAAGATTACAGTTCCTTTTATAACAGAATATAGTGCTGATGAAAAAAGAATCAGACACTCTCTAAACAAACACTGGAATATCATTAAAATGGATCCTATTCTAGGTCCTGTACTGGGGGATAAGCCCGATATAGTGTTTAGAAAAACTAAGAATCTAAAAACTCTACTAGCACCTAGCCTCTTGAGCAATCTAGTGGACAAAAGTGGGGGAAGTTTTCTTTCTAATTTGGGCTCTAACTGTGGCTTTGTAAAATGTTCAAAATGTAAGATTTGCAAACTAGCTAAAACTCATGGAAGATCTGTCTTTGATTCAACTAATACCAAGGAGTATAAAATTAAAGGAGCTATTACCTGTCAAAGCTCCTCAGTCATTTATATCTTAGAATGTCTGTGTCATCTCAAATATGTGGGGAAAACTAAAAGAATGCTTAAGATACGTATACAGGAACACATGCGGGCAATAAAGAATAAACTAGACACCCATGCAGTTTCCAGACATTTCAAACTTTTTCATGATGGAGACTCCAGTCTACTAAGATTTAAAGCTCTAGAACATGTCACGTTAGGTCCAAGGGGGGGAGATCTTGCCAATAGATTATCTTGCAGGGAAATGTATTGGATTTTTCAATTAAGTACACTTGTTCCTCTAGGCTTAAATTAAGCCTTTGAAATAGCTCCATTCATTTGATGTATTATTTTGTCCTCAATGTTTGTTATACTAATTGGCTTTCTCTCTGCTCCATTTTTCTAGCTTTTGTCCAGTCTTTTATACCAAACAGGAAGCTATTATCCTGGAGAATCTTAGTCGCATATTCTGTTCAGTCAGCTATTTGATATATAGATTCACTCTGTTTACTCTGATTAGTTAGGTTAGCATACTATGTCTAGCATTAAATATGTGATACAATGCACCACCTATTATATCTGCTAAGTCAGCTATTTGATGTTTTGTACTTTTGTGTACCAGTATAGTTAGCATACTGTGTCTAGTATCCCTTATGGATTTGTAATATATCGCTAGATTTTTAGTGATTATTCTTTTAATGGGGACCATATTTATATATCCCCTATGTCATATATAATTATTATTGGCATATTCATGACTTAAATAGCGTTGTATAGTATTACTCTGTATTCCGGAAATGATGCGAAACCAGAAGTGACATGTCGCAAACGGGCGGAAGTGATGTGTATATCGGATGCTAACGGAGGCCAAGGAGATCCGTTGAGCTCTGTGGGGGAAATAAACACTCCGGATATCACTGACTGACAGTGGGGACTATAAAAGACGGCGAACCGTGTCCCAAACAATATTCACCCTTTTGATAAAGTCTATTGCGGACGAAACGTGTCAAAGAGGCAGCATTCTTCTCTGTGTGTTCCAGCCAGTAGCAGGAGAAGGAGTTTCCGGTCCATGCTTGGATTTATTTGGAACTTTCTGTCACAGATAAGCCTGCTTATATTTTATTCAATGTACGGGCAATATATTTGTCTTTTTGGAATGTGCCATGTCTATTAAATTTTATTACTTTTTATGAAAATAACGCACTTGTCATGAATGTACTACACTATTGTGTTGCTATTTCCTTTTGAGCCCTAGTGTGTAAATCCAATTTGGAGGCCAGTTTTGAATCCCAGTGGAATATCACAAAGATGTGCAATTTATCATCTGCAATCTGGTACGGGGCTAATCTGGAATAATTATTTCCACATTAATTAATTGGTGATAATACACTATGTTTGGCGCTTCTTTTTTCAATTTTTTTCTATAGGTTTACATCTGCAATCTGATGTACAAAAGTGAAGCAGCCTACTGTATGTGAATTTATATGCTTATGAGCACGTTTGTTCACGTGTTGTTTTAATTTACACTGAGCGCCGTTGTCTTTTCCACTATTTTATATCTACTATACTTTAGTTAGTAAAGAGCACTTAGGAGGTAGATAGCTTATTACCTCTTCAGACTTTGTATGATTATAATACAAGACCTCACGAATCTGGCTATATTATCAGGAATATATATATTATTATATCTAGACCTCTTTCCTACTATTCTCAGGGGCATATCCACTTATGGCTATATAAGAGGCAGACAATTGAACATTGATTCAGTATATTAATTTGCATGCTGACCACTTATTCATAGCCTACAATTAATCCTTATTTTGCCAATATAGGTGAAAGCATTAAGTGCACCCAGTCATTTTATATGGAAATATCTCAGCCTTTTCAAATAGAAATATTTAAATCATAAATTTGATCCCTACCATACAGATAGTCTCCATTTCTTAACTTTATCCAGGCATTTACATTTGGTCCAGTGCGGAGTCTCATCTGCACTGAGCTGGTTGTCTACAGTGGAAGGAGCCAGTCGTACAAGCAAAACAGGCAGAGTACAAGATCTGACCGAGGTGCAATGGAATATCTGGGAACCTGGAAATCCTCCTTCAGTGATTGCCTTCTGAGGCCCAGTACCTTAGTTCTCCCCACTCCGCCACCCCCCAATTCTTTCCAAGCCCTGTTAACTTACCATGGGATCTTCGGTGGCTCCTTCCAGCTCTTCTTGGATTCTCTTCACTGACAGCATTGTCACCTAATGATGTCACGACACGGTCAGAGTTGCGCTTGGTTAGAGGGCAGTACTTGCACTGGTCCCCCTCCCCCCAGAGTAGGGTGGTAAGCGGGACCCTCAGGCAGCGGACTCGTCAGGGATTTCCCCTGTACTCTGGTGGGCGAAACTAACTCTAGCAGGAAAACTTAGAGAGACATCAAAGAGCAAGCGTATGTGCTCATCAGTGGGGAAAGTGCAGAGCTCCAAGATGCAGCTCTGTAGCAGGATCTGCTGTCACACTGATCCTCTTCCTGTGCATACTGATTAAACATACTGTATACATGTAATGAATTAGTGTGCACTAATTTTCACTAAAATTTAGCAGAAAGACATGGAAAGAAGTAGAATAAACTATTCACTATGTGAAGAAAGCTTACTACAGATCATTACCATTTGGTGCTGCTGCTCTGGATGGATGGTGCTACTTGATGGGTTGGAACTGCCTTAAAGCTTCATTTGATTTTAGTATTTCCTTTTTAAAAAGGGTGTACACCTGTTGGAGTTAATGAATTCACATTACACATAATATCTACCATAGTGATCCATAATACATCTGGCTTCCTTGGGTATGACAAAGATGGTAATGGACCAGCTGGATGGAGAAATGTCACTCACTTCATCAATGTTTTAATATTTCTCCAGAATAAATGCAAGCCACCATTTCTTGTCATAGACAGCAGTGGGTGCTGATACTACATTATCTTGAGGAACTGAACAATGACCCTTTTGCTATTTTCAAAGTGTCCTAAGTTGTTTTCTGCAGCTGGCAGAAACTTATACAACTTTTGTATTTCAGAAAATCATCCATTCTGAAACAGTTCTGAACCCCTTTTTATTCGAAGTATGAGTAGCCTTTTTAAATGGATTGAAACAATAAGATACCTGTCACTTTCCTCCATCTTTATTTTTTTTACTTCTCTAAACCAATTTAAACACCAACCGTTGCAAACCTTGCTCTAACCAATTTAAACACCACAGCAGAATCGGACTGGGCTGCCGGGGAGACAGGGAAATAATTCCCATGAGACTCTGCTGAGGGGTGAGAGAAACATGTTATGAGCTCTGATTGGATGAGCCCATCGCATGCTCCTCTGACCCGTGGAGATCAGCAGCAGCCTCATGGGCTGTGCCTTCTCTTCTCTGCCTGGTCGGGTGACTGAGGCTTCTTCTTGTGAGTACAGTCTTCTTGTGAGTACAGTGTTGCTCCTAGTCTGCTGTATTTTTCCCTCACAGCACCCATTCTCCAAATTGCTGTTCCTCCCTGCACCCAGGACACATTCTCCCAGTCTGATAATCCACTGTAATTAAACACTCCGTTTTTTTCATATGTGACACAAATGGTCCAGGGTCAGGTTAGGTTTGGGTGGGCTTAAATTAGTGACCAAGGGGCTTTTCTTCACCCAAACCTAACCTAACCAATTGTAGTGGTCCAAGTAAATGTAAAAGTCAGGCCTATTCAACACAATTAAAGTGTCTTTTCACATAGAGTATCTTTCCACTTAAGTTTACACGTCTGCACAGAAGTGGGAGCAGGCTCTGTCTTTAAAATCTTGTACCCAAACACACCTGAGGAGGAAATTGCATTCCACTAATTACGTGAACTGGAAAAAATATTGTTTTGTATATTTTATCAGATGTGTAGTGCCTCAACATATACAATTTTCATGAGTCACTCAAAACTGAAAGCTGTTGTAGCAGATGATCCCTTCATGATCCCAAAATAAAACTTTGGGAATTTATTAACGACAGTATGAACAATTTTTGAGATGTTTTTCAAAAATGTAAAAATATGGCTTTATGAGAAAATCAAATTTTATTTTGAAAATGTTACATTTTTAATTTTTTATTGAAACATAAGTTAGACATGAGTTAAATATCATATGGAAGCCCATAAAAAGAGGTTTAAAATGATACCTTGTCCAACTCTCTAGCTCAATCAGGTGAGCTACAAATGCAATTTGAAAATACATTAAAAGCAAGTTTTTTGTTAAAAAAACGTGCAACGTTAAAGGCATATAGCTTCAAAACCAGTGAACATATCAGTCTAAGATTTGGGAGTTTTCTTTACACCCATGGCAGTATTTTTTATACCAAATTTAATTGAAAGTAAGGTAGATTTTATTCTAAAATAATGTTGATTTGATGTAGAATGACCCAGCTATGAATGTGTTCCAAATGTAATTCCAAATCATGTTTAAACCTTTTTATATGAAATTCTCAAATAAACAAGTTGCTATTCCATTTATATGACGATGGAAAAGTAAGACACAAGATTATACGGTGTAATATATTCTTTTAATTTCATTTTGTTTAAACATTTAAACATCTCTTTACATTTACAAAACTCACAGCAAGGTATCTTTTCAACTCTGCAAGGGCAAATATTAGATCTTGCACTTTTCTGGCAGGTGCAGCCACAAATTGAGGAGGTCTCAAATGTTCCATCGTTATGATCGGCTTAAAAGCTCCGTCTTCTTCTGTGTAACCATATTGTACTAGGTCCAGTGATGGGTTTCCCTTCAGCACATTGGTCCATATGTGCCATTGAAGGTATGCACGCTTGATATGAAAGAGCATTGTTGAAGAAGGTGGACACAGTTGAAAAAAATGTATAGTCTTTGATTTGTGGTACTGTTCAAATTGTATCCCATCACAGTTTGTTTTTGATGAACCAAAAAATTTTGCAATAAACAGTTCAGCGTTTTGTATCACGTCTTCATCAAGAGGAGCAACCCCAAAATTTGTCAAATGTTTTTCTGATGAAATTGCTGTTTTAAGTGCCATAAGTTTTGTCCCAAACTTGCTTGTTGTATCAGAAGCAGTTAAACTGTGTGCGGCAGTTGGAATGGATAAAAAAATTTCGTCATATTTTTCATCATTTTGTTAAGTGGTATGTATCGGACAGATGCCTGTGTATCTTTGATTATCCACAGTTCCTTAAGACCACCTTTTTGAAATCTCTCTACAAAATGGTGTAGTGCAGAGACAATGACATCCGTGTCAACTGGGGCAAACATAACTCTTTCAACAGAGCCTGTTTCAACAATGTTTTCAATATGTTGTATGATCCTATCACAATAAAGTGATGATATCAAACTTAGAAAACATTCAACAAATTTCAAGAATATTTTTAGGTTATGTTTGTGACCGCCTCCAAAATACAAAGGTTTTCTGCTGTTTCCCCCATTTTTTTTGATCCAGTGAATGAATAGTTCTTGAAAACAGGTTTTGTTGTGGCTTGAACCCCAGAAGGTATCCATGTTGACAGGAAGCTGCATGCTTCGGTTGTTGGGAGACCACCTGGGTCGATCCCAGTTTTTAATACTTGTCTCCTCATGCAAGTCAGCTACCATTGGATCAGTTTTCGTTCCAGTTATGAGGTTTGACATCTCACAATTGTCTTTTGTTGAGATGGGATTTCCTCGATCAAGCACAAATGTTAACATACTTGAAATACTCTGTTGGTCTAGAATTGTTAGAGACTTGGTAAACTTGTGATGAAGAGCAAATTTATTGTCTTTGCCTGGGCCACAAAATGTTCTTAAAAAATGTGTAAGGCTTTCTTTTTTATGTTTAATAAGATTGTGCTTTACAATGGCTTCTTTTCGTCTCGTAATGCCGATTATGCCTCTAGATCCCAGACTTTCCATAGCTCCACTGTATTTGAAGTACAGCCCAATACATCAGAGTACCATTTTTGGAGATGAAACCCTACAAGGCCAAGAAATATGTTGGAAAATTTTCTGGATGAAGAATTTCTTTGGCTATGTGAGATACTCTTTCATCGCACCACAGTGAAGATCTTGAAGATGCAACTGGAACATCTTGGAGTTTTACATTGTTGTATAAATAGAATCATACTGAGTTGCAGGATTGGGAAAGATTGGAGTAAATCCTGTAACTGTCCTGCGAGATGAATGCTTATACAATACACTCATGAAAGCATTTCTTGATGGAATCTCAACGTCTTCGGGGAAATCTATTTCAGTTACATTTGACTTTTTAAGAAATCAAGATAGAAACCATATGCAATCCAAATCTTGGCCTGCCTTTTTTACTTCATTTGATGTGTTTATGTCACTGCTTGGAATGACGGTACTGGGAACAGTGCACCTTTTTTTAGGCTTCTGATAGTACAGTAGTTTTTGAGCGCCTATTTCTTTATTGAGACATTGTTTTGTAACATCAAAAACAAATGTTCCTATGCACTTTTCTGGACCATCAGTTCCTTTTAAGAAAACATCCAGTTGGTTATCACAAATCTGTTGATCTTGGAACAAAACCAATACTGTGTCACGTGTAGTCAGTTTAACGAAGCCGACTACCCCAACAGCGATACAACGACATGCCATTTCCGAAGACTACTATCCCGACATGACAAAAACAACTTAACATGACACAGATGAAGTGATGTGATGACCCTATGTTTTGCCGATTGAGGAAAATGACACGGCTCCTCTTAAAGTGCCGGCTGCCATTCATTCAATGTAAGTGTTATTTTAGTGGTTATGGTTACGACTTATGAGTTAGGAGTTAGGGTTAACCTTACTTTTACAAGCCAGGTCCGTCCATCTACGCTTTAAGAGGAGTGGTGTTTTGACGTGATGTTATTTTCCTCAGTTGACAACACATTGGGTCGTCACATCACTTCATCTGTGTCATGGTAAGTCGTTTTTTTTTTCATGTCGGGGTAGTAGTCTTCGGGAATTGGCATGTCGTTGCAGTCGCTGTTGGCGTAGTCAGTATTGTTAAATGGTACTACACCCCTACTATGCATGTCTGACATTGCAGCTTCTTCTCTGTCAAAATTTTTCAAAAATTACCACTAGTCTGAACATGTGACCAACTGCTTTTTAATCTCTATGTCAAAACAAACAGAATTTATGGCACTTAAGCTTTCAACAGAACTCTCCTAGCTGCTACATTACAAGGGAGACATTAGAGATATGTTAGAACATGTGAGATATTACGGACTGGTGAATTAACATATGAGACAAGGGGGAGAGGTGAAACACAGGACAGATAGCCATACATCATGTAATACATTGTATATTATTATATTATACCATATAGTGTTAAAAAGAATCTAAAATTATTTTCACACTATCAAAAGTCCCTACATCTTTTGGGGTACAAGGCAGATCTTATGATCCAGCAGATCTTTTCATATTTCCATATCAGCTCTTTTAAATTCCCACTTCGACCACTGTATATAGCGTATATAGTGCAGCAATATAATAATATAGGGTAGCAATATAACAATCCCTTCGTTTTCAATCTCTGTCCTACATTGCCAATGTAATTCTTCCCATAGATTCCTTAATTCTTGACCCATATATTGCTTGTTCCCATCATATCTCATTATCCTTAGTGTCCTATATCTTTAGTGGGGAAAAAAGGTGTGGAAAGAGTGAAAAGTGGAGAGGCATTCTTGCTGTTTCCAGGGGTTGCATCATCCAAGCAGAACATGAAGAGTTGACCTGGGCTTTATAAAGCCTGGTCCAGCACTCAATCGTCCTTGTGAAGACCATGCATATGGGTGTCTTCGTTCAAAAATCATCTAGTTGTAACCAAACAGTGGTTTATTGTTATCAAAAGAGGCAAATGGCAAAAAATGCAGAGTAATTCCGTAGAAGCACATTGTAGGCACGTGATGGAAGCGTAGTTCCTAGTAACCACACAAGATACCGTCACAAACCCACAAAACGTAGTTCTTATAACAGATTTTTTCCCATGGTCATGAAGCTAATGGGGAGTATTTTAAGGCAGTAACTCACTGATGATTGGTGGTATTATGACCAACTAACCCCAGGGTGTCCTCCCCTCTGCTGACTGTTAACCATTGGTTCCCTGGAGAGAGGATGCTTAGGAGTCTGGGCCAAAGTACTATCATGCAATGTCCTTGTTGACTAAAAGACAAGGTGAATCCCAACTATAGGCCTGAGCTGGGCATACATCCGTTTGTTTAGCATAAAATACACAAATGTGTATTGTTTATGCTCACAAAAAAAGTGCATGCATACATCTATAAGCAGAACAGACACTTGCTCCTCCTTACTTTGAAGAGACAGAACGGGGGAGGTACAGTAAGGGTGTAATTGCATAGATAAGCCAGTAAACATATCCCTTTCGAGTGCCTGAGGGCTGGTGCAAATAAACATTGATAATGATGACTAGCCAGCACTGGCTAGTCACGCCTGATTGTGGATTGACCTCTAAAGCTGATATTACTTTTTTCATTGATTGTGCCTATATTATATTATTTTATTGGTGTTTTTTAGAATGAATATTTTGCTACTTTAATTTGTGGAGAAGGAATATTATATCTGCTGTATTATAGAGATTTTTTTTTTACTGAAATCAAACCTAATAGCAAATGTGTTTGTTGATATCAAAACAAATGTTAAAAAAAAATTGTGCTTATTACCTGGTTGAGTGTAAGTGTATCAGTCTCTACATTGTTTGCCTGATTTTCACCAAATGGAATATAAAAATACTTCTACTAATATACAAGGCCATCAAGAAAACTGCATCAACATACATCTCCTCACTTGTCTCAAAATATCTCCCAACTTGAATCCTTCGTTCTGCACATGATCTACGTCTCTCATCCACACTTATTACCTGATTCTATTCCCGGTTACAGGACTTTTTTCGGGCCGCAGCCAGTTTGTGGAATTCCCTCCCTTGCACAATAAGACTTCTAAAAGCCCACCTCTTCAGGCAAACACCCTCATAACCTCCCTAGCTTGTCCTATTACCCGCCGTTACACTGTTCACACAAGACAACAAACCTTGACCAACATTGTGTGACTGGATCATATAGCACACTAAGCACTTTTACCTTTGCTATCTGGCTGGACCAATATGCAATATGTAGTACTTAACCTCATGTATCAAACTCCCATTAGTCCAAAGATTGTAAACTTGTGAACAGGGCCTACTTACCTCTGTGTCTGTCTGTATTACCCATTATTGTTTTATTACTGTGTTTGTTCCCAATTGTAAAGCGCTATTGAATTTATAAACAAATGTTCTTGATGTTGATCTGGGTGTAAGTACGCCTGACATAAACCTGGCAAATATGCTACTGGTGCAGAGCTGGATGTATCTTCACATGTCTACATCCGTCATTCTAGAGCAATACGTTCAACTCAGCATCCACCCCTTTGAATCCATATATTCACTCAACACCAGTGAGGAAGAAGAAAATTATATAATAAAGAATAAAATAGTACAATATAATGCAGAAAAGAAGGCTATAAATGACTAACAAGAAAAGCTTGAAATAGAGGGAACAGGGCAAGAAATATGTGCAATTGCAATTCAAGATCAATTTTTTGAGTAATGGTTTGCTGCCCAGAATATGAATGCTAACACAGTTCAGGATAAGGCCAGTTAGATACCATAGCAAACAGAGTAGTAACCTCAGCTTAGAGGAGTCCTGAGTTCTGATTATTGTGCTATGGTGTAAAAATGGGAGAAAAGTAGTGCAACCAGTAACTGCTCCCATGTAATGGCAGTAGACCAGAATGCTGATTCTTTAAGCCAGATTGCTTCACAACATGTTTGAGCTGCAGTGATTAATTCAGCTTTAGTTGATGAAAGTGCTTCTGTTGTTTTCTACTGGTCCACTTATAGGACCATTCCCAACTTAAAAATCTGATCTCCTGAGGAAGGGGCCATGTCTCAGAAACATATGTCCTCTATCCCTTCTTGCATACACACACCCTAGGGAATTTTCTGGCAACAAAAATTCTGTGTGCATGGGCAGCATGGTGGCTAAGTGGTTAGCACTTCTGCCTCACAGCGCTGGAGTTATGAGTTCAATTCCCGACCATGGCCTTTTTCTGTGTGGAGTTTGTATGTTCTCCCCGTGTTTGCGTGGGTTTCCTCCGGGTGCTCCAGTTTCCTCCCACACTCCAAAAAACATACTAGTAGGTTAATTGACTGCTATCAAAATTGAACCTAGTCTCTCTGTCTGTCTGTCTGTGTGTGTGTGTATGTTAGGGTATTTAGACTGTAAGCCCCAATTGGGCAGAGACTGATGTGAATGAATTTTCTGTACAGCGCTGCGGAATCAGTGGAGCTATATAAATAAATGGTGATGATGATAATGTGTGCAGCTGTGGATGCTTCGAGGATACAGTCTTGTTGCACTTTCTTATTAAGTTTATGGATAAAAAGCATCCATGGTCTTCATTCTTGCAATGAAGTTCATTCATAGCCTACGTGGGTAGGTAATACACAAGTATCTAATAAGAGTGCTTTCTCTCGCTGTAGCCAATCAGGAAAACAGCTCTGATTGGGTACTTGTGGATTGCCACTTTGCTGTCATTCAATCTGATTAGCTAGAGTTGTTAGGGTTTCCAGTATGAAAACCACAGAGAATAGCTGTAAATGGAAACAGAGTGTCTTTTTTGTCACACAGGTAACCAAATGCAGTCAATGGTAATACAGCTATCAAAAGTCCATATGTACAACAGGTAATGCTGGTAAGATATAGTGCATATATATATCTTAATATATATGTGATTTTAGCATATTTTAGCAATTTTTCCTCCAAAAAATACAGATCCAAAACCAAAACCAAAACACGAAGCTAATCCAGATCCAAAACCACTTCATGGGGGTCAGTGAGCATCTCTAATTAATTCATAAATGTCTGTGAAGTAAAGGGCTGTTGCAGGTAGATATAGATTTACAGCTATCGATTTGCTGCTTATAATGGAAACTGGTACTGAACTAATGATTTGTTGACAACAATGAAGACTGGTACAAAAAATAATGGCTCTATGAAAAAGCACCCAATAAATAATGATAATATCACTTATCAAACTATAGAAAGGTGCTGATATAAATAAATATAGAAGGTATTAAGCTGTCAATTTGCTGAACCAGCTACTACAGAGTCATCCCTAAATTGGGATAGTAAAAATCAAACATGAGCTGGCTGAACAGAATGATAAAAAAATTGAATAATCAAATGTGACTATCACTTTCCGAAATGCTATAAATCATGATAAAACCAGAACAATGATCCACACTAAAATACTGAAACTACAAGAAGGTTAGAGAATGAATGCTGCCTGATTTGACTGTTAACTATGATGTCATCATATGGAAACACATAACTGACATATTTCCAATCGAGACACTAGTTTACTTTGTGTCACATACAACTGTGTTCTGCAGTATCCCTCAAAGCGACCATCCTTCAGATGCTATGCATGCTCCCGCTCTACTTATTGGTACACCCACATTGCTGTCCTTCTTTCTACAGTGGCTATTATTGCGCCTGCAGGTCGGAAAATTTGGTCAATGTACGGTACCATGCCTGAACAAGTTTCTTTGACTATTGTGTAAGAAGAAGGCCATGATCATGCAACCCCTTCAACAAAAAGATCCACACCTGGCGTCGATAGATGACGTTATTTGTATATGGAGAGGGGAAAGAGAAGAATTCTCTGACTTCATTAAACACATCAATAATAATTCCCTCAACAATAAATTCACCTACAATGTTAGCACAGAAAGAGTTGAGTTTCTGGACTTGGAGATATTTTTCAGTGACCACAAATTAAAGACTATAACATTTTTAAACCGGTGGACTGCAATTTGTATATTCCCGTATCCAGTAGCTACCATAAAAACTGCCTAAACAATATTCCGAAAGGGCAGTTTATAAGACTCAGGTGAAATTGCACAGATCTAGAACAGTATGTCAGGCAGTCCGCTATCCTGAAGCAAAGATTCTGTGAAAGGGATTATAGTAAGGACCTAGTAGAGAAAGCCTGTGCACAAGTCATTGATATCAGGAGGGTTGGCTATCTCCAAACCACAGAAGATAGGAAGACCAGTAACACCGCCCCCACTACAAAGAAGGAAGGTGTTGAAATCCCATTCATTACCGGATATAGCAGGGACTCCCATAAGGTTGAAGGGATTTTAATAAAGCATTAGGATATCCTCTTAGAGGATGAAAAACAAGAACATTCTATCCCCGAAACCCCACTTTGTGTATAAAAGGGCGGATAATTTGAGGAAACAATGAGTCAAAAGTACGATATCCCCCCAGGTAGTAGTGGATAGAAGTACTTGGTTGAGGGGAAATGAAAATGGCTTCTATCATTGCAACAGGTGTATTGCCTGTAAGACCAGTAAATGCAACGACACCAAACTGTCAGGGGCACTAGGAGTTTTACCCAGAATTCACCAGGTGTAGCTTTACTCACCAGAGGCACGGAGTCTAACACAGTGGCTGGTCTTCTCCAGGAACTCCCGCAAGGAAGTATGGTTTTAGCGGCTGCCACTGTGCAGGTCGCGGCCCTCTGGGGAGTGTGGTGAATATACGGAACTATACAAACTGGATGGAAGGAATGTCAATGATATATATGCATAGTCTCTGAGCAGTGGAAACAATGGTAGCATGGCAGAATGATGAGTAGTGATAAAAGGAGAAGAGAGTTCCAAAGTGCTTAGCACGCAGGTAGCATACAACAGGCAAATACTTGACAACTGGAGAAAGTCTATGCAAACAGTCAATCAACAATGTAATAGGAGAGTCAGCGACTCGCAGCTATACTCCCGAGAAACTATAGACTTTAGTCCCAAAAATAGGTAACATGCAAAGTAGTAGAGTAAGCTGCTCCTGACAGGTGTTACCGCTGGCATGAAGTAAAGACTTGTCCAGAGATAGGTAGAGTACAAGGTAGCCTGAAGCGGTCTGCGGCTGGCAGGTATTCCCACTGATGTGGAGAGAAGACTTGTCCAGGTGCAGGTAAGATACAATGTAGCATGGAGCGGTCTGCGGCTGGCAAGTATTACCACTGTTGTGGAGAGAAGACTTGTCCAGGTGCAGGTACGATACAATGTAGCATGGAGCGGTCTGCGGCTGGCAGGTATTACCACTGATGTGTAGTGAAGACTTGTCCAGGCGCAGGTAAGATACAATGTAGCATGGAGCGGTCTGCGGCTGGCAGGTATTAACACTGATGTGAAGAGAAGACATGTGCAGGTAAGATACAATGTAGCATGGAGCGGTCTGCGGCTGGCAGGTATTACCACTGTTGTGGAGAGAAGACTTGTCCAGGTGCAGGTACGATACAATGTAGCATGGAGCGGTCTGCGGCTGGCAGGTATTAACACTGATGTGAAGAGAAGACATGTGCAGGTAAGATACAATGTAGCATGGAGCGGTCTGCGGCTGGCAGGTATTACCACTGATGTGGAGAGAAGACTTGTCCAGGTGCAGATAAGATACAATGTAGCATGGAGCGGTCTGCGGCTGGCAGGTATTACCACTGATGTGGAGAGAAGACTTGTCCAGGTGCAGGTACGATACAATGTAGCATGGAGCGGTCTGCGGCTGGCAGGTATTACCACTGATGTGGAGAGAAGACTTGTCCAGGTGCAGATACGATACAAGGTAGCATGGAGCGGTCTGCGGCTGGCAGGTATTACCACTGATGTGTAGAGAAGACTTGTCCAGGCACAGGTAAAATACAATGTAGCATGGAGCGATCTGCGGCTGGCAGGTATTACCACTGATGTGGAGAGAAGACTTGTCCAGGTGCAGATACGATACAAGGTAGCATGGAGCGGTCTGCGGCTGGCAGGTATTACCTTTGATGTGGAGAGAAGAACTTCTCCAGGTGCAGGTAGCGTCCACAGCAAACAGATAGCACAAGCAGGAACAGGAAACTCCTCGGTGTCTCAATGGAATGAGGACCAAGAACAGGCAAAGGTAATAGGGCAATAGGTGCCTTAAATAGTGAGAGGTGATTAATTATCCAATGAGACTAGGAACAAGGTTTTAACCGTCCGTGGGTCTTGCACATGCGCAATCCTTTGGTCAAGATGGCGGACGGCCGCGGCGCGAGACAGGCGCCGGCAAGGGAGAGAGAGGCCTATGTCTAAAACTAGAGGCACTCATAGTCCTGTGAGTGACAGTACCCCCCCTTTTAAAGGTGGGCACAGAACACTTGGAACCGGGTTTGCCCAGATATTTGGTATAAAACTTTTTCAGAAGTGCTGGAGCATTGAGATCATCCGCACGGATCCAAGAGCGCTCCTCCGGACCAAAGCCTTTCCAATGCACCAAAAAACGAAGAACTCCTCTAGAAATTTTAGAATCCAGTATATGAGTAATCTCAAACTCCTCCTCTTGTTGAATTTGGACTGGACGAGGTGCTGAAGAAGGAACAGAAAATCGGTTGATGATGAGAGGCTTGAGTAATGAAGCGTGGAAAGAGTTGGAGATACAAAGGTTCTTAGGCAATAACAGTTTGAAACAAACAGGATTTATCACCTGAGTGATTTTATATGGAACAATAAAACGTGGAGCAAACTTCATAGAAGGAACATTCAGGCCAATATTCTTGGTAGAGAGCCATACACGATCTCCAACTTTGAGTGCTGGAATTGCTCGCCTCTTTTTATCAGCAAAGAATTTTTATCTTGAGGATGCCTTCTTCAGAGAGGATTTATCCTGAGCCCAAATGGAATTAAACTTTTGACATAATACATTAACAGCAGGAACTTGGGTGGGAGGGAGGGCAGGAAATTCTGGGAGAGACGGATGGTGACCGTATACCACAAAGAATGGTGTTTTAGAAGATGACTCATGATACATGTTATTATGGGCAAATTCGGCCCATGGGAGTAAGTCTACCCAATTGTCCTGATTGGCTGAAGAAAAAATTCTTATGAAAGTCTCTAGGTCCTGGTTGACTCTCTCGGTCTGTCCATTCGATTGAGGATGGTATGAGGATGATAATGACAATCGAATACCCAAGGTCTTGCAAAGAGTTCGCCAAAATCTGGAGACAAACTGTACTCCTCTATCCGAAACAATTTCAGACGGACATCCATGAATTCGAAATATTTCTTTGATAAAATGATCAGCCAATGTAGAGGAAGAAGGTAACCCTATCAAAGGGACGAAATGAGCCATCTTAGAGAACCTATCAACAATCACCCAAATGGTATTACATTTCTTGCTGAGAGGAAGATCAGTAACGAAATCCATACTTATATGGGTCCATGGTTTGGAAGGAATAGGTAGTGGTTGAAGTAACCCCGCCGGTGTTCTATGGGAAGACTTGAATTGGGAACAAACATCACAAGCGGCCACAAATTCCTTGACATCTCTCCTAATAGAGGGCCACCAGTAACTCCGAGAGAAAATCCTCTAATGTTTTCCGTATTTCAGAATGCCCGGCAAAATGAGCGGAATGATACCATGACAGAATCTTCTTTCGAAGAAGTGGTGGCACAAAGGTTTTCCCAAACGGTAGAACATTGGTGGAAGAAACAGCTAGACTCACACATTTAGGATCAAGTATAGGACGATCAAAACAATCTTCAAAATCAGTGGAAGGGGCAACCGCCCGGGACAATGCATCCGCTTTTTATTCTTGGAAGCTGGTTTGAAGGTGATAATTAAATCAAAATGAGAGAAGAAAAGTGACCATCTTGCTTGTCGGGGGTTCATACATTGAGCTGACTGAAGATAGAAAAGATTTTTGTGGTCAGTAAATATAGTCAAGGGATGACGAGCACCCTCCAGCAGGTATCTCCATTCTTCCAAAGCTACTTTAATGGCCAATAGCTCCTTATCCCCGATAGTATAATTTTTCTCTGCAGGTAATAGACTTCGAGAATAAAAAGCACAAGGATGGAATTTCTTTTGTACCGATCTCTGGGATAGAATGGCCCCTAGTCCAACATTAGAGGCATCAACTTCGAGGAAGAATGGAAGAGTCACATCAGGTTGTCGAAGAACAGGGGCAGTTGAGAACGGATTCTTGAGGAACTGAAATGCTTGGAGGGCCTCAGGAGGCCATTGCTTGGTATTAGCACCCTTACGGGTAAGAGCCACTGTAGAAGAGACAATGGAAGAAAATCCTTGAATAAAACGTCGAAAATAGTTAGCAAACCCTAAAAAGCGTTGAATAGCTCTGAGTGTCGTTGACAGGGGCCAATGTAAAACTGCATTCACTTTCTCCGGATCCATCTCTAGGCCTACTCCAGACACAATATATCCCACGAAAGGAATCTGGGATAATTCAAAGGAACATTTCTCCAGCTTACAAAATAGTAAATTTTCCCGGAGTCTAGAAAGAACCTCTGCCACGTGTTGTCGATGAGACAAAAGATTTTGAGAAAATATCAATATGTCGTCTAGATAGACAACGACACAAACATATAAAAAGTCCCGTAAAATCTCTTTCACAAATCCCTGGAAGACAGCTGGGGCGTTACACAATCCAAATGGCATGACAAGATTTTCATAGTGTCCATCCCTGGTGTTAAAAACTGTCTTCCATTGATCTCCGGCCTAAATCGGAATTAAATTGTAAGCACCGCGAAGGTCCAGCTTGGTGAATATCCGAGCTCCCTTGATGCGGTCAAAAAGTTCAGTAATTAGTGGAATAGGGTAACGATTTTTGATGGTTATGGCTTTAAGACCTCAATAATCTATACAAGGTCTTAATGAACCGTCTTTCTTCTTAACGAAAAAGAAACCTGCTCCAGCGGGGGAAATGGACAGCCGAATAAACCCACGATGGAGATTTTCCTTGACATAGTCAGACATTGCCTGGGTCTCTGGTAACGAGAGAGGGTATACACGACCCCTTGGAGGATTCTTGCCAGGTTGTAAATCTATTGGACAATCCCAAGCCCGATGAGGCAGAAGGCGTTCTGACTGGGCTTTATCAAATACATCAGCAAAGGAAGCATACTGTGGAGGAAGACCAGGCAAACACGATGCTATAGAGGATTTATTTATTTTCACGGGAAGAACTTGAGTCAGACATCTATGATGACAAGACGGACCCCAGGATACAACTTGCGGAACGTTCCAATCAATTTGTGGAGAATGGAGTTGAAGCCATGGAAGACCAAGTACGATAGGACTAGTGGTAACAGGAAGGACCAATAAAGAAATTTGCTCTTGGTGTAAGGCCCCGATTTGAAGGGTTAAAGGAATGGTACGTTGAGTAATAGTTCCATTAGTAACTCGTGAGCCATCAATGGCCGTGACGGCAATAGCTGTTTTTAAAGGAATCACTGGTAGGGACCACTGACACACTAAGGAACTTGAGATAAAACGTCCAGCTGCTCCAGAGTCCAGAAGTGCTTGAGATGTAAAAGACTGTTCTCCAGAACAGGTTAGGGCCTTGCGTTTCCCGACTTTTTAGGGCATGAGTTCAGCATATGATTAGGATCAGCACAATAAATACAAAGTTTATTCTTTAACCGTCGTTCCCTCTCCTCTGGAGTCAATCTAGAACGTCCCACCTCCATGGGTTCTATAGGCGGTAAAGGATGACGAAATCGGGATGCCAAGCGGACAGGTATTTTAGACGAAGATTCCCTTTCAGAGTTTCTTTCACGGAATCTCATGTCCACTCGGTTGCCCAAAGATATCAAAGCATCCAAGGAAGAAGGTAACTCTTGTGAGGCCAATACGTCTTTAATTTTATCAGCAAGACCCTGCCAGAAGGCAGCTATCAACGCCTCATTGTTCCATTGGAGTTCAGAGGCAAGTGTGCAAAATTGGATTACATACTGTGCTACTGAACGGGATCCTTGGCATAATCGAAGGATGCTAGAGGCAGCAGAAATAACACGACCAGGTTCATCAAAAATTCTTCGGAAAGTTGAAATAAACATGGCACTTGTCACGGGCACTAGGAGTCTTTACCCAGGTATTACCAGATGATAGACTTACCAGAGCAGTATAGTTGGTAATATGGTACTCTGTTAGCGGGGTGATCACGGAACAGGAGACAGCAGGTTATAAGAGAATGCTCGAGGAAAGTCTATGACTAGCAGCACTGGTAATAGGTAGATAACTGTACAGGAGGAACTGGATGGACAAGGAAATGTGAGGGTAGTCAGTGGTCTGCGTATAGCAAGTTGTACCACTGCTATAGTGAGGAGGAATGTCCAGGAGTAACGAGGAGGTGATGAGAGTCAGCGGTCTGCGTATAGCAAGTTGTACCGCTGTCTGGGTGAAGGAATGGAATCCAGGTGAAGGTATCCGGGGAGTCAGTGGTCTGCGTTAGCAAGTTGTACCACTGCTATGTGAAAGGATACTGGAAACTGGTGACTCAGGAAACAGGGAACAGTGGTCTGCCTCTAGCAAGTTGTACCACTTAAATATATAAGTGAGGAGGAGCACGGGGAGATAAATGCAATGCAGAGTATACACGGGCACACTGAACTTGATCCCACGATGATATGCACAAAATAATAATAACTGAGCAGCACTGCACAAATATACAAAGTCACAAGAACTATCCAGGCTAAAAGGTAACACAGTCAAATGATAGCAATAGTCTCAGTGGATAGGAAACTCCGGAGGAGAACAACTCAGTCCAGCTAGATATGCAATACACCAGCACAGTCAATGAGAAGTATGCATACCGTGGTTCAGTAGAGCAGGCTGTCAGAGAGAGGTGCAGGAATACCTGAACGGCTGGAGGCCGGCAGGATGCGAAGTCCCAGGAGGGTGGAAGCGGTAACCAAGTAGGTGCAGCGCACGGTAGGTAGACCAGCAAGGATGAAAACAATACTCAGGAAGCAGTAGTATATAGAACTGGACACCTGGAGAACACGGGAGAGTTGAGGCGGTCTAGCTGAGATGAAAGCAGCGGAGCGTTAATCCGATACAGACAGGCGAGTTGACACAAGCAGGAACATCATCATCATCATCATCATTTATTTATATAGCGCCAACATATTCCGTAGCGCTTTACAATTGGGGACAAACGTAATAAACTAATAAACAAACTGGGTAAAACAGACAAAGAGGTGAGAAGGCCCTGCTCGCAAGCTTACAATCTATGGGACAATGGGAGATTGACACATTAAGTATACATTTTGCATCTTGGCCCAGCCAGACTGCAAAGGTAAGGTGACTCATAAGCTAAATGATCCTGTCACACAACAATGTTGGTCCGGGGGTAGTTGTCTTGTGTGAAATTGTGTAACAGGCTAAAGGTAGTGAGGTTAAGATGGTGGTTGAGGAATATTATAAGCTTGTCTGAATAGGTAGGTTTTCAGAGAACGCTTGAAAGTTTGTAGAACAGAGGAGAGTCTTATTGTGTGAGGGAGAGAGTTCCATAGAGTGGGTGCAGCCCGAAAAAAGTCCTGTAACCGGGAATGGGAGGATGTAATGAGGGTGGATGAGAGACGCAGATCTTTTGCAGAACGGAGTTGCCGAGTTGGGAGATATTTTGAGACAAGAGAGGAGATGTATGTTGGTGCAGCTTTGTTGATGGCCTTGTAGGTTAGTAAAAGTATTTTATATTGGATTCGGTAGAAGACAGGCAGCCAGTGTAGAGACATACAGAGTGATTCAACAGAGGAATAGCTATTTGCAAGGAAAATCAGTCTTGCCGAAGCATGCAAAATAGATTTTAGGGGTTTGAGTCTGTTTTTGGGAAGACCAGTAAGGAGGGAATTGCAATAGTCAATGCGGGAGATGATTAGTGCATGAATTAAGGTTTTAGCAGTGTCTTGTGTGAGATATGTGCGGATTCTGGAAATGTTCTTTAGATGTATGTAACATGATTTAGATATAGAGTCAATGTGGGGAACAAAGGATAGGCGTGAATCAAGGATTACACCTAGGCAGCGAGCTTGTGGGGTGAGATTTATGGTCATGTTATCAACAGAGATAGAAATGTCAGGTATGCTCTTGTTGGTGGGTGGGAATATTATTAACTCTGTTTTAGAAAGATTAAGTTTGAGTTGACGAGAGGACATCCAAGATGAAATGGCAGAAAGACAGTCAGTTACACGGGACAACACAGATGTCGAGATATCAGGAGAGGATAGATAGATTTGGGTATCATCCGCATAGAGATGATACTGAAAGCCAAAGGAACTTATTAGATTTCCAAGAGAAGCGGTATAGATAGAGAACAGCAGAGGACCTAGCACCGAGCCTTGTGGTACTCCAACTGATAGGGGAAGCGGAGCAGAGGTGGCTCCAGAGAAATTAACAGTGAAAGAGCGATTAGAGAGGTAAGATGAGAACCAGGATAGAACTGTGTCTTGAAGACCTAGGGATTGCAGCGTTTGTATGAGAAGAGAGTGGTCAACGGTGTCAAATGCAGCCGAGAGATCAAGGAGAATTAGGAGAGAGTAATGGCGTTCAGTCTTAGCAGTGATCAGATCATTAACAACCTTGGTCAGCGCAGTCTCTGTGGAGTGTTGAGAACGAAAGCCAGACTGAAGAGGATCCAACAGGTTGTTTGCGGAAAGAAAGCGTGTGAGGCGAGTGTAGGCAAGTCTCTCTAGAAGCTTGGAGGGGCAAGGGAGCTGAGAGATGGATTCTGGAAATGTTCTTTAGATGTATGTAACATGATTTAGATATAGAGTCAATGTGGGGAACAAAGGATAGGCGTGAATCAAGGATTACACCTAGGCAGCGAGCTTGTGGGGTGAGATTTATGGTCATGTTATCAACAGAGATAGAAATGTCAGGTATGCTCTTGTTGGTGGGTGGGAATATTATTAACTCTGTTTTAGAAAGATTAAGTTTGAGTTGACGAGAGGACATCCAAGATGAAATGGCAGAAAGACAGTCAGTTACACGGGACAACACAGATGTCGAGATATCAGGAGAGGATAGATAGATTTGGGTATCATCCGCATAGAGATGATACTGAAAGCCAAAGGAACTTATTAGATTTCCAAGAGAAGCGGTATAGATAGAGAACAGCAGAGGACCTAGCACCGAGCCTTGTGGTACTCCAACTGATAGGGGAAGCGGAGCAGAGGTGGCTCCAGAGAAATTAACAGTGAAAGAGCGATTAGAGAGGTAAGATGAGAACCAGGATAGAACTGTGTCTTGAAGACCTAGGGATTGCAGCGTTTGTATGAGAAGAGAGTGGTCAACGGTGTCAAATGCAGCCGAGAGATCAAGGAGAATTAGGAGAGAGTAATGGCGTTCAGTCTTAGCAGTGATCAGATCATTAACAACCTTGGTCAGCGCAGTCTCTGTGGAGTGTTGAGAACGAAAGCCAGACTGAAGAGGATCCAACAGGTTGTTTGCGGAAAGAAAGCGTGTGAGGCGAGTGTAGGCAAGTCTCTCTAGAAGCTTGGAGGGGCAAGGGAGCTGAGAGATGGGACGGTAATTTGAGAGAGAGTTTGGGTCGGAGTTTTGTTTTTTTAGAATAGGAGTAATCACTGCATGCTTGTATAGTGATGGAAAGATGCCAGTAGAGAGTGAGAGATTACAGATTTGAGTTAGAGATGAAATGAGCACAGAAGACAGGGATCTACCAATTTGCGAGGGAATAGGATCAAGAGGACAGGAGGTAGAGTAGGAAGATAAGAAGAGCGTAGAAATTTCCTCTTCATTTGTGGGGTCAAATGAAGAAAGGGTGTCAGAGGGTAGTGGGAAGGAAATGAGCTGATGGCTTGTTGAGGAAGAGGATACCATTTCTAGTCTGATCTTGTCAATCTTGTCCTTGAAGTAGGAAGCAAGATCCTGAGCACTGATAGTAGATGGAGGGTTCGGGGTGGGAGGATTGAGAAGATGATTAAATGTATTGAAAAGGCGTTTGGGGTTAGAAGCCTGAGCATAGATAAGAGATTGAAAGTATGTTTGTTTTGCAGTGTCCAGAGCATTTCGATAGGAGTGGTAGACAGAAGTATATGTGAAGAAGTCATTAGTGCTTCGAGATTTACGCCAGTGACGTTCTGCTTTACGGGACAGTTTTTGAAGATTTCGTGTTGCTTTGGTGTGCCACGGTTGACATCGAAGTCGACGTGTAGTATGTAGTGTCGCTGGAGCCACTTGATCAAGGGCCGTTGCTAAGGTTAGGTGAAAATGAGGTACTGCCATTTTAGGGGATGAGAATGTAGAGATAGGGGAGAGAAGGTGTTGGAGAGAGGTGGAAAATTGTTGAAGATTAATAGATGTCACGGGCACTAGGAGTCTTTACCCAGGGATCACCAGATGGTAGGCTTACCAGAGCAATGTAGATGGTAATAGAGTACTCTGGTAGCTGGGTGATCACGGAACATGAAATGATGGCCGATGAGATGCTCAGGAAAGTCTATGACTAGCAACACTGGTAATAATGAGGTAATAATACACAAGGAACTGTATGGACAAGGACACGTGAAGGTAGTCAGTGGTCTGCGATAGCAAGTTGTACCACTGCTATAGTGAGGAGGAATGTCCAACAGAAACAAGGAGGTGATGAGAGTCAGCGGTCTGCGGGTAGCAAGTTGCACCGCTGTCTGAGTGAAGGAATGGAATCCAAGTGGAGGTATCCAGGTAGTCAGTGGTCTGCGGTAGCAAGTTGTACCACTGCTATGTGAGAGGATGATGGAACAGGTGATACCGGAAACAGGGATCAGTGGTCTGACATCAGCAAGTTGTACCACTGAATATATATGTGAGGAGGTGCACAGGGGAAGACTGCAACACAGGATATACACAGGCACCTTATACACGATCCACAGTAATATGCACAATATAGATATATATATGGATATAAATGACTGAGCAGGTCTGCAATCTAGAAAGTCTCTTGAAGTAGTCCAGCACAATGATAACACAGTCAATGATGGCAATAGACTCAGCGGATAGCAGACTCCAGAGAGAACCAAACACAGTCCAGCAAGATATGCAATACACAGCACAGTCAATGAGAAGTATGCATACCGTGGTTCAGCAGTAGCAGTCAGATGGGATTGCAGCGGTACCTGAGCGGCTGGAGACCGACTGGATAGGAAGTCCCTGGATAGGTGAGGCAGCGGTCTAGCAGGTGCAGCGCACAGGTGAGTAGACCGACAGGGACACGAATCCACAGGAGTCAGCAACACGTGGAACTGGACTCATAGGGGACCCAGGAGAATGGAGATGATCCAGCAGAGGGTAGTAGATGAGATACAAATCCAATGCTGACAGGAGGGTAGAGACCAGTGGAACACGTGAAGGCGTGGAGAGTGGATCAGCAGGAGATGGACGATAGCGCTGACCACAGCGGCAGGACTCAGCGGCACACGGAGGTAACCAGTAGCAACCACAGGAACCAACAGCGATGGGAAACAGGAGTGCAGCGCAGGGCAGGAGCTGTAGATCACGAAGTGTAGCAGATGGTAATGAAAGCGGCAGTCTCGAGGAAGTCACAGCAAAGATGAGATGAGACTGTAGTGCACGGAGGCAGCGGATAGTAATCAGCTGGCAGTCACGATGTTGAACACAGGCGAGTTGCAAGCAGGAGACTGTAGTGCACGGAGGCAGCGGATAGTAGTCAGCTGGCAGTCACGATGATGAACACAGGCGAGTTGCCAGCAGGAGACTGTAGTGCACGGAGGCAGCGGATAGAAATCAGCAAACAGACTTGATGAGAAGCAGGTGAGTGAAGTAAAAGCTGGAGTGCACGGAGGCAGCGGATAGCAATGAGCAAACAGTCACATTGATATAAAATAACGTTGAAGTGGTTTAGAAGACTGTAGTGCACGGAGGCAGCGGATAGGAATCAGCAACAGTCCCAAAGATATACAATAGCGATGAAGTGGTATAGAAGACTGTAGTGCACGGAGGCAGCGGATAGGAATCAGCAAACAGTCATGATGATACAGTTGATGGTAGAAGTGGTATGGGAACCACAGTAGTAGAAGTGGTTTGGAAACCACAGGAATAGAAGTGGCTTGGAAACCACAGGAATCAGCAGCGCTGAATACACGAGGAATACAGGAACACCTTCAGAGACTCATGAGGAATGAGACTCCAAGATCAGGCAACGTGGTGTTGACCACAGGTGCTTAATATAGGGAGGTTGCCTGATCTGCCAATTGAGTTAAAGGGGTATACACTGAAGTATAGAAAAGGGCTGCGCATGCGCAGACCCTCAGGATGGTGGACGACCACGGTTCCTAAATGTCCGGGAAGAGGCACTCACGGTCCGGTGAGTGACAGTACCCCCCCTTTTAAAGGTGGGCACAGAACGCCTGGAACCGGGCTTGTCCGGATTTTTGGAGTAAAACTTCTTCAAAAGGGCAGGAGCATTAAGATCTTCAGCTTTGATCCAAGAGCGCTCCTCAGGACCAAAGCCCTTCCAATGAACGAGGAAGTGGAGGACTCCTCGCGAAATTTTTGCATCTAGTACCTCGGTAATCTCAAAATCCTCCTCCTGATGAACTTGAACTGGCTGCGGAGCTGAGGGAGGAGTTGAAAAACGGTTGATAATAAGAGGTTTGAGCAAAGATACATGGAAGGCATTAGAAATCCGAAGACTCTTAGGAAGAAGGAGTTTCACACATACTGGATTGATAACTTGAATGATCCTATATGGACCAATAAAACGAGGGGCGAATTTCATGGATGGAACCTTCAAACGAATATTTTTTGTGGATAACCAGACACGATCTCCAATTTTTAGTGGAGGAATAGCCCGCCTCTTCTTATCAGCGAAAGATTTATATTTGACAGATGTCTTCTTTAAACAGGTTCTGACCTGAGACCAGATATTTTTAAAGGTCTGACAAACAGTTTCCACCGCAGGAACTTGGGTGGGCGGGAGGGCAGGAAATTCCGGAAAAGACGGATGGTGACCGTAGACCACAAAAAATGGAGTTTTGGATGATGACTCATGGTACATGTTGTTATGGGCGAACTCAGCCCAAGGGAGTAACTCTACCCAGTTGTCTTGATTGGCTGATGAAAATATCCTTATAAAAGTCTCAAGATCTTGATTGACACGTTCGGTTTGTCCATTGGATTGCGGATGGTAAGAAGATGAGAGTGCTAATCGTATGCCCAAGGTTTTACAAAGGGCTCGCCAGAATCTGGACACGAATTGTACTCCTCTATCAGACACAATCTCAGATGGACATCCATGGATACGGAAGATCTCTTTAATGAAATGTTCAGCCAGGATAGACGAGGAAGGCAAACCAGACAGAGGGATGAAATGAGCCATCTTCGAAAATCTGTCCACTACCACCCAAATAGTGTTATGGTTCTTACTAGGTGGTAAGTCAGTAACGAAATCCATACTAATATGGGTCCATGGTTTGGACGGAATGGGTAGTGGTCGCAGCAACCCTGCTGGGGTTCTGCGGGAGGATTTGAATTGCGAACATAATTCACAGGAAGCAATGAACTCTTTGACGTCTCTCCTCATTGAAGGCCACCAGTAACTTCGAGAGAGGATCTCAAAAGTCTTGTGTTCACCGGCGTGTCCAGAAAAACGAGAGGCATGGAACCACGAAAGGATTTTCCTCCTTAGAGTAGGAGGCACGAGGGTCTTCCCAAATGGTAGCGTTTTGGTGGATGAAGCAGCCAGTGAGATACATTTGGGGTCAAGAATGGTATGGTTGGAAACCTCTTCTATATCAGAGGACGTAACAAAGGCTCTAGATAAGGCATCAGCTTTTTTGTTCTTGGCAGCTGGTTTGAAGGTAATTATTAATTCAAAACGGGAAAAGAAAAGAGACCATCTTGCTTGACGAGGGTTCAAGCATTGGGCAGACTGGAGATATGACAAGTTCTTATGATCCGTGAAGATCGTCACCGGATGGCGAGCTCCCTCCAACAAGTATCTCCATTCCTCTAATGCGGCTTTGATAGCCAGTAATTCCTTGTCTCCGATGGTATAATTCTTCTCTGCGGGTAGGAGACCCCGAGAATAGAAGGCACAAGGGTGGAATTTTTGCTGTTCCGAGCGTTGGGAGAGAATAGCTCCTAAGCCCACATTAGAGGCATCTACTTCTAGGAAGAAGGGGAGTGTCACATCAGGCTGACGAAGGATTGGAGCCGAAGAGAAGGACTCTTTTAATGTTTGAAAGGCTTGAATAGCCTCAGTTGACCATTGCTTAGGATTAGCCCCTTTTCGAGTCAGGGCCACAATAGGAGATGCAATGGAAGAAAAGTCTTGAATGAAGCGTCTATAGTAATTGGCAAAACCTAAAAAACGCTGGATCGCACGAAGAGTAGTTGGCTGGGGCCAATGTAGTACAGCATTTACTTTGTCAGGATCCATCTTCAGACCAACTCCGGAAACAATATACCCCAAGAATGGAATCTGGGGTAATTCGAATGAACATTTTTCTAATTTACAGAACAATGAATTTTTCCGTAGCCTGGAGAGGACTTCTGCCACATGTTGGTGGTGAGAAGGCAGGTCCTGTGAAAAAATCAATATGTCGTCCAGGTAGACGACGACACATACATATAATAAGTCCCGAAAAATCTCATTGATGAAGCCCTGAAAAACAGCGGGGGCATTACATAGCCCGAAAGGCATTACCAGATATTCGTAATGCCCGTCTCTGGTGTTAAACGCTGTCTTCCATTCGTCACCGGAACGGATTCTGATTAAATTGTAGGCACCACGAAGATCCAACTTAGTAAAAATACGGGCTCCCTTGATGCGGTCAAATAGCTCAGTGATCAACGGAATGGGATACCGATTCTTGATAGTAATGGCATTGAGTCCACGAAAATCTATACAAGGGCGTAATGATCCATCCTTCTTTTTGACAAAGAAGAACCCAGCTCCAGCGGGCGAGGTGGAAGGTCGAATGAACCCACGCTGGAGGTTCTCCCGTATATATTCAGATGTAGCTTGAGTTTCAGGTAACGAGAGTGGATAGACCCGGCCCCTGGGAGGAGTCTTGCCAGGAAGAAGATCAATCGGACAATCCCAAGAACGATGAGGAGGAAGACGTTCAGACTGAGCTTTATCAAAAACATCGGTAAATGAAGCATATTGAGGAGGGAGTCCCGGTGAAATAGCTGAGATGGAAGCTTGCTGTACCTTGAGAGGAATGACTTGGGAAAGGCAATGATGGTGACATTCAGACCCCCAAGACGTGACTTGAGGGGTGCGCCAGTCAATCTGGGGAGAGTGACACTGAAGCCATGGAAGGCCTAGGACAATCGGACTTGTCGTCACAGGAAGAATTAAAAACGATATCTCTTCATGATGCAGAGCACCAATCTGAAGGGTTACTGGAGACGTACTCTGGGTGATGAGACCGTTGATGAGACGTGATCCATCGATAGCCGTCACAGTAATGGGAGTTTTTAAGGTAATCACTGGTAGAGACCATTGATTTACTAACGATTTGGAAATAAAATTTCCTGCTGCTCCGGAATCAATCAATGCCTGTGACTCAAAGGTTTTGGTAGCAAAGGAAATAGTCACATCAAAAGCGCAGACTTTAGATTTCATAGACGATGGAGAGGACTCCAGGGACCCTAACTTCACCTCTCCAGAACTAGTTAGGGCCTGGCATTTCCCGATCTCTTAGGGCAGGAGCTGAGGACATGAGTGGAATCAGCACAATAGATACAGAGTCTATTCTTGACTCTTCGTTTCCTCTCCTCAGAAGATAACTTGGAACGTCCTATCTCCATGGGAATCACAGCAGGTGACACTGGACGAAATTGAGGGTTAGAGCGAAGAGGTGCTTTAGCAGAAGTCGTTCTCTCAGCCTCTCATTCACGAAATCTCATATCAACACGATGGCATAGAGAGATCAAATCTTCAAGTGACGAAGGAAGCTCTTGAGTAGTCAGTGCATCTTTAATTTTATCGGAAAGCCCCTGCCAGAAGGCGGCAACTAGGGCTTCAGTGTTCCACTGAAGTTCAGAGGCTAAGATCCTAAATTGAATGACGTACTGGCCTACAGTATGAGATCCTTGTCGCAGACGGAGGATGCTGGAAGCAGCGGAGGTCACACGACCTGGTTCATCGAACACACTTCGAAATGTAGAAATGAATTTGGCACTATCTTGTAATATTGGATCGTTCCTCTCCCACAGAGGGGAGGCCCAAGCCAGGGCTTGTCCTGAAAACAAAGAGATAAGATAGGCCACTCTGGAACGATGGGTAGAAAAATTTTGAGGTTGGAGCTCAAAATGGACTGAACATTGGTTAAGGAAACCCCTACAAGTTTTGGGGTCTCCATCGTACTTTGACGGAGTAGGCAGGTGAAGCGTGGAAGCTGTAGACACCTGGGATGGCAATGGGGAAACGGAGGAAAGCACAGGAGCTTCAGTAGTAGCTGTCACAGTCTGTCCAGATGTTCCTTGGGAGGTTAATGACTGATAACACTGAAGTAACAGCTGTTGGCGGGCATCCTGTTGTTCCACACGGCTAACCAGATGTTGCAGCATCTCTTTGGCGGTAGGTTCCGCATCTGGGTCTGTCATGGCCTGATCTTACTGTCACGGGCACTAGGAGTCTTTACCCAGGGATCACCAGATGGTAGGCTTACCAGAGCAATGTAGATGGTAATAGAGTACTCTGGTAGCTGGGTGATCACGGAACATGAAATGATGGCCGATGAGATGCTCAGGAAAGTCTATGACTAGCAACACTGGTAATAATGAGGTAATAATACACAAGGAACTGTATGGACAAGGACACGTGAAGGTAGTCAGTGGTCTGCGATAGCAAGTTGTACCACTGCTATAGTGAGGAGGAATGTCCAACAGAAACAAGGAGGTGATGAGAGTCAGCGGTCTGCGGGTAGCAAGTTGCACCGCTGTCTGAGTGAAGGAATGGAATCCAAGTGGAGGTATCCAGGTAGTCAGTGGTCTGCGGTAGCAAGTTGTACCACTGCTATGTGAGAGGATGATGGAACAGGTGATACCGGAAACAGGGATCAGTGGTCTGACATCAGCAAGTTGTACCACTGAATATATATGTGAGGAGGTGCACAGGGGAAGACTGCAACACAGGATATACACAGGCACCTTATACACGATCCACAGTAATATGCACAATATAGATATATATATGGATATAAATGACTGAGCAGGTCTGCAATCTAGAAAGTCTCTTGAAGTAGTCCAGCACAATGATAACACAGTCAATGATGGCAATAGACTCAGCGGATAGCAGACTCCAGAGAGAACCAAACACAGTCCAGCAAGATATGCAATACACAGCACAGTCAATGAGAAGTATGCATACCGTGGTTCAGCAGTAGCAGTCAGATGGGATTGCAGCGGTACCTGAGCGGCTGGAGACCGACTGGATAGGAAGTCCCTGGATAGGTGAGGCAGCGGTCTAGCAGGTGCAGCGCACAGGTGAGTAGACCGACAGGGACACGAATCCACAGGAGTCAGCAACACGTGGAACTGGACTCATAGGGGACCCAGGAGAATGGAGATGATCCAGCAGAGGGTAGTAGATGAGATACAAATCCAATGCTGACAGGAGGGTAGAGACCAGTGGAACACGTGAAGGCGTGGAGAGTGGATCAGCAGGAGATGGACGATAGCGCTGACCACAGCGGCAGGACTCAGCGGCACACGGAGGTAACCAGTAGCAACCACAGGAACCAACAGCGATGGGAAACAGGAGTGCAGCGCAGGGCAGGAGCTGTAGATCACGAAGTGTAGCAGATGGTAATGAAAGCGGCAGTCTCGAGGAAGTCACAGCAAAGATGAGATGAGACTGTAGTGCACGGAGGCAGCGGATAGTAATCAGCTGGCAGTCACGATGTTGAACACAGGCGAGTTGCAAGCAGGAGACTGTAGTGCACGGAGGCAGCGGATAGTAGTCAGCTGGCAGTCACGATGATGAACACAGGCGAGTTGCCAGCAGGAGACTGTAGTGCACGGAGGCAGCGGATAGAAATCAGCAAACAGACTTGATGAGAAGCAGGTGAGTGAAGTAAAAGCTGGAGTGCACGGAGGCAGCGGATAGCAATGAGCAAACAGTCACATTGATATAAAATAACGTTGAAGTGGTTTAGAAGACTGTAGTGCACGGAGGCAGCGGATAGGAATCAGCAACAGTCCCAAAGATATACAATAGCGATGAAGTGGTATAGAAGACTGTAGTGCACGGAGGCAGCGGATAGGAATCAGCAAACAGTCATGATGATACAGTTGATGGTAGAAGTGGTATGGGAACCACAGTAGTAGAAGTGGTTTGGAAACCACAGGAATAGAAGTGGCTTGGAAACCACAGGAATCAGCAGCGCTGAATACACGAGGAATACAGGAACACCTTCAGAGACTCATGAGGAATGAGACTCCAAGATCAGGCAACGTGGTGTTGACCACAGGTGCTTAATATAGGGAGGTTGCCTGATCTGCCAATTGAGTTAAAGGGGTATACACTGAAGTATAGAAAAGGGCTGCGCATGCGCAGACCCTCAGGATGGTGGACGACCACGGTTCCTAAATGTCCGGGAAGAGGCACTCACGGTCCGGTGAGTGACAATAGAATTAAGATATCTACGAGTATGAGGAGGCTTGGTTGAGTTAGACAGTAGAGAGGTTAGAGCAGTGGGGGTGAGAGTGTAGCTGATAAGGTGATGATCCGAGAGGGGGAAGGGTGTGTTAATAAAATTAGAAACTGAGCATAGTCTAGAGAAAACAAGATCAAGGCAGTGGCCATCCTTATGAGTAGATGATTCAATCCACTGGGAGAGGTCAAGTGAGGATGTTAGAGAGAGTAGTTTGGAAGCAGCTTTGGAAGGTGGGTTATCAATGGGGATGTTGAAGTCACCCATGATGATGGTGGGGATGTCTGAAGATAAGAAGTGAGGGAGCCATGCAGAGAAATCCTCAATAAATTGTTGGTGTGCTCCAGGGGGACGATAGATCACCGCAACATGTAGGGAGAATGGATTAAAAATGCGAATAGCATGTACTTCAAAAGATGTGAACGTGAGTGATGGGACATTTGGTAGAACTGTGTATGTGCACTGTGGGGAGAGAAGTAGTCCAACCCCACCTCCTTGTCTGCCTTCAGGTCTGGAGGTGTAGGTGAGATGGAGGCCACCATGTGAAAGTGCTGCAGGTGAGGCAGTGTCTGATTGCATGAGCCATGTTTCTGTTATTGCCAGAAGGTTGAGGTTTTTTGAGAGGAAGAGATCATGAACGGAGGTAAGTTTGTTACAAACAGAGCGTGCATTCCAAAGGGCACATTTAAAGGACTTGGGAAGAGAGGGGAGACAGGTGATGTGTTTGAGGTTTGTTATAGAACGGTAGTGTTCTGATGTATGTGTGTGTGAGGAGTGTGGGGGACCTGGATTAGGTGATATATCACCAGCTAATAGAAGCAGAGTGAGCGAAAGATAGGCAAGGGGATTGTAAGATGTGTGGCCTTTTATTTTCTGGTGACAGGTGGAGGCTGTACTTGTTAGAGATAATAAATAGGATAACAGTTCATGGGTGTTAAATAGAGGTGAGTGGAGTAATGCAGGTGCAATATGAACAAATTTGTGTGTTGGTGGAGGGGTGAAAGATGACACAGTCCTAAAGATCATGCCATGAAATGAGACTAAGAAAAGCAATTTGTGAAACATTGTGATAAAAGGGGTAAAAGCAAAAAGCAAGGGTATTTTAAGAATTACCTCTTAGCAGTCTTCCATATAAATAGACAAGTAGTGCAGAAATAGGCTGTGACAGATGCAGCTTATTGCTGGGAGTAAAATCAAGTCAAATGTAGTCCAATGTTTGGCCAACTGTGTTGTCTAACTGTGCATTTTCGTCCACTTTGTGAGAAAATCCCACTTAGTGTAGAAATCACACACGTCTAACCCCACATACGTCTCCCCATAGAATGACAGGAACACTGTAGAAGCACGGAGACAGCGGATCGGCTGGCTGCAGACACGATGAGTACTGGAGGGTTGCGATGAGCAGGAGACTGCAGATACACGGAGGCAGCGGATAGGAATCAGCTGGTGCAGTCACGATGAAACACGGGAGAGTTGAGGTGAGCAGGATACTGTAGAAGCACGGAGGCAGCGGATAGGAATCAGCTGGTGCAGTCACGATGAAACACAGGAGAGTTGAAGTGGTCTGGAAACTGTAGAAGCACGGAGGCAGCGGATAGGAATCAGCTGGTGCAGTCACGATGAAACACATGAGAGTTGAAGTGGTCTGGAAACTGTAGAAGCACGGAGGCAGCGGATAGGAATCAGCTGGTGCAGTCACGATGAAACACAGGAGAGTTGAAGTGGTCTGGAAACTGTAGAAGCACGGAGGCAGCGGATAGGAATCAGCTGGTGCAGTCACGATGAAACACAGGAGAGTTGAAGTGGTCTGGAAACCACAAACGAACAACAGGAATCAGCAGGAGCTGAATACACGAGGAAACACAGGAATACCTTCAGAGGCTCATGGGGAATGAGACTCCAAGATCAGGCAACGAGGTATTGACCACAGGTGCTTTAAATACAAAAAAAAACATACTGGTAGGTTAATTGGCTGCAATCAAAAAAAAAAAATTGACCCTAGTCTCTGTCTGTCTCCCTCTCTGTCTGTCTTTGTGTGAGTGTGTGTATATATTAGGGAATTTAGACTGTAAGCTCCAATGGGGCAGGGACTGATGTGAATGAGTTCTCTGTACAGCGCTGCGGAATTAGTGGCGCTATATAAATAAATGATGATGATGATGATGATGAGTGTTGCCTGATCAGCCAATTAACTAAAAGGAACATGTACTGAAGGTTTGAAAGGGCTGCACATGCGCAGACACTCAGGATGGTGGACGGCCACGGTTCCTAAACACACGAGAAGTAGCACTCACAGTCCGGTGAGTGACAGTACCCCCCCTTTTAAAGGTGGGCACAGAACACCTGGAACCGGGTTTGTCCGGAAACTTGAAATAAAACTTCTTAAGAAGAGCTGGAGCGTTGAGATCTTCAGCCTTGATCCATGAACGCTCCTCAGGACCAAAGCCCTTCCAATGAACGAGGAAACGGAGAACTCCTCGCAAAATGTTTGCATCCAATATATGAGTAATCTCAAAGTCTTCCTCTTGATGAATTTGAACTGGCCGGTGCGCTGAAGGAGGGACCGAGAAACGGTTGATGATGAGAGGTTTGAGCAAGGACACATGGAAGGCGTTGGAAATACGAAGATTTTTAGGAAGTAGAAGTTTGAAACAAACTGGATTTATCACTTGAATGATCCTATATGGACCAATAAAACGAGGAGCGAATTTCATAGATGGGACCTTCAAACGAATATTTTTGGTAGATAACCAAACACGATCTCCAATTTTCAGTGGTGGAATAGCCCGTCTCTCTTCATCTGCAAAAGACTTATATCTGGCAGATGCCTTCTTTAAACAGGTTTTGACCTGAGACCAAATATTTTTGAAAGTTTGACAAACAGTCTCTACAGCAGGAACTTGGGTGGGAGGGAGGGCAGGAAATTCCGGAAAAGACGGATGGTGACCGTAAACCATAAAGAATGGAGTTTTGGAAGATGACTCATGGTACATGTTGTTATGAGCGAATTCAGCCCAAGGAAGCAATTCTACCCAGTTGTCTTGATTGGCTGACGAGAACATCCTTATAAACGTCTCAAGATCTTGATTAACCCTTTCAGTTTGTCCGTTTGATTGAGGATGGTAGGAAGATGAGAGTGATAATCGTATGCCCAAGGTCTTACAAAGGGCCCGCCAGAATCTGGAAACGAATTGTACTCCTCTATCTGACACAATCTCGGACGGACATCCATGGATACGAAAGATTTCTTTGATGAAATATTCAGCCAGAGTAGAAGAAGAAGGCAAACCCGCCAAGGGAACGAAATGCGCCATCTTCGAAAATCTGTC
This sequence comes from Mixophyes fleayi, assembly GCF_038048845.1. Taxonomy (NCBI): domain Eukaryota; kingdom Metazoa; phylum Chordata; class Amphibia; order Anura; family Limnodynastidae; genus Mixophyes; species Mixophyes fleayi. Next base: position 153,162,989 of record NC_134407.1, on the reverse strand, counting down.
CACCACTACCCAAATAGTATTGCAGTTTTTACTAGGCGGAAGATCAGTAACAAAGTCCATACTAATATGTGTCCATGGCTTGGACGGAATGGGTAGTGGTTGAAGCAAACCCGCTGGAGTTCTGCGGGGAGTCTTGAACTGAGAACACAATTCACATGCGGCTACAAACTCTTTGACATCTCTCCTCATAGAAGGCCACCAGTAACTTCGAGAGAGGATCTCAAAGGTCTTGCGGTCACCAGAGTGTCCAGAAAAACGAGAAGAGTGAAACCACGAAAGGATTTTCTTCCTAAGAGCAGGAGGCACGAGGGTTTTCCCAAATGGTAGCACCTTAGTGGAAGAAGCAGCCAGAGAAACACATTTGGGATCTAATATAGAGTGGTTGGGGACCTCTTCAACATCTGAGGACGTCACAAAGGCTCGAGATAGAGCGTCTGCTTTTTTATTCTTTGCAGCAGGTTTGAAGGTTATGATTAACTTAAAACGAGAAAAGAAAAGAGACCATCTTGCTTGACGAGGATTCAAACATTGAGCAGACTGTAGATATGACAAATTCTTATGATCCGTGAAAATTGTCACCGGATGACGAGCTCCCTCCAACAAGTATCTCCACTCCTCTAATGCTACTTTAATAGCCAGCAACTCCTTGTCCCCGATGGTGTAATTCTTCTCCGCAGGCAGAAGACCCCGAGAGTAAAAGGCACAAGGATGGAATTTTTGTTGCTCCGATCTTTGGGAGAGAATGGCTCCTAAACCAACATTAGAGGCATCTACCTCTAGGAAGAAGGGAAGCGTCACATCAGGCTGTCGAAGAATGGGAGCAGAGGAGAAGGACTCTTTAAGAAACTGAAAGGCTTGAAGAGCCTCAGATGACCATTGCTTAGTATTGGTCCCTTTACGAGTCAGGGCCACAATAGGAGATGCAATTGAAGAGAAATCTTGAATGAAGCGTCTATAGTAATTGGCAAAACCTAAAAAACGCTGAATGGCACGAAGAGTAGTTGGCTGAGGCCAATGTAACACAGCATTCACCTTTTCTGGATCCATTTGCAGACCAACTCCGGAGACAATATAACCCAAAAATGGAATCTGGGGCAACTCGAATGAACATTTTTATAATTTGCAGAATAATGAATTTCTCCGGAGTCTGGAAAGAACTTCTGCCACATGTTGGTGATGAGAAGGCAGGTCCTGTGAAAAGATCAATATGTCGTCCAGATAAACGACGACACATACATATAACAAGTCCCAGAAGATCTCATTAATGAAGCCCTGGAAAACAGCGGGGGCATAACATAACCCGAAAGGCATTACTAAGTATTCATAATGCCCATCTCTGGTGTTGAAAGCTGTCTTCCATTCGTCGCCGGACCTGATTCTAATTAAATTGTAGGCACCACGAAGATCCAACTTGGTAAAGATCCGAGCTCCCTTAATCCGATCAAATAGCTCAGTAATCAGTGGAATGGGATAATGATTTTTGATAGTAATGGCGTTAAGTCCACGAAAATCTATGCAGGGGCGTAGTGATCCATCCTTCTTTTTTACAAAGAAGAACTCGGCTCCAGCGGGAGAAGTAGAAGGTCGAATAAATCCTCGCTGGAGATTCTCTTGGATGTATTCAGATGTAGCTTGAGTTTCAGGTAACGAAAGTGGATACACACGACCCCTAGGAGGAGTCTTGCCAGGTAGAAGATCAATCGGACAATCCCATGAACGATGAGGAGGAAGACGTTCAGACTGAGTTTTATCAAATACATCGGCAAATGAAGCATACTGAGGAGGGAGTCCCGGTGAGGAAGGTGAAATGGAGGATTGCTGTATTTTAAGAGGAACGACTTGGGAGAGACAACGATGATGACATTCAGCTCCCCAAGACGTAACTTGAGTAGTGCGCCAGTCAATCTGGGGAGAGTGACATTGAAGCCATGGAAGGCCTAAAACAATCGGACTTGTAGTAACAGGAAGAATTAAAAACAAAATTTCTTCTTGGTGTAGCACACCAATCTGAAGAGTTACTGGAGACGTACTCTGGGTGATGAGACCATTGATAAGAAGTGATCCATCAATAGCAGTCACAGTAATAGGTGTCTTCAGGGTAATCACTGGTAGGGACCATTGATTCACGAGGGATTTAGAAATAAAATTTCCCGCAGCTCCAGAATCAATAAGTGCTTGGGACTCAAAGGATTTGGTAGCGAAGGAAATTGTAACATCAAAAGCGCAGACTTTTAATTTCGTAGAACATGGAGAGGACTCCAGGGACCCTAACTTCACCTCTCCAGAACTAGTTAGGGCCTGGCATTTCCCGATTTTTTTGGGCATGAATTGAGCATATTTGTGGAATCAGCACAATAGATACAAAGTCTATTCTTTACTCTTCGGTTCCTCTCCTCAGTGGTTAATTTGGAGCGTCCTATCTCCATGGGTATCACAGGAGATGAAGCTGGACGAAGTTGAGAAGTTGAGCGAAGAAGTGCTTTAACTGAAGTTGTTTTTTTAGACTCCCTTTCACGAAATCTCATGTCTACACGATGGCAAATTGAAATCAAATCTTCTAAAGAAGTAGGTAGTTCTTGAGTAGTCAGTGCATCTTTAATTTTATCGGAGAGCCCCTGCCAGAAGGCGGCAATTAACGCTTCAGTGTTCCACTGAAGTTCAGAGGCTAGTATCCTAAATTGAATGACGTACTGGCCTACTGTACGAGAACCCTGACGTAGACGGAGGATGCTGGATGCAGCGGAAATGACACGACCTGGTTCATCGAATACACTTCGGAACGTGGAAATAAATTTGACACTATCCTGTAATAATGGATCGTTTCTTTCCCACAAAGGGGAAGCCCATGCGAGAGCTTGTCCAGAAAACAATGAAATAAGATAGGCCACTCTGGAACGATGAGTAGAGAAATTTTGAGGTTGGAGCTCAAAATGAACTGAGCATTGATTGAGAAAACCCCTACATGTTTTGGGGTCTCCATCATACTTTGACGGAGTAGGCAGGTGCAGCATAGAAGCCGTAGACACCTGGGATGGCACTGGGGAAACGGAGGAAAGCACAGGAGCATCAACATTAGCTGTGATATTTGGCCCAGATGTTCCTTGGGAGGCTAACGCCTGGTAACATTGTAGTAACAGCTGTTGGCGAGCATTCTGTTGCTCCATAAGGGTAACCAGATGCTGCAGCATCTCTTTAGCTGTAGGTTGCTAATCTGGGTCTGTCATGGCCTGATCTTACTGTCACGGGCACGAGGAGTCTTTACCCAGGTATCACCAGATGATAGACTTACCAGAGCAGTATAGTTGGTAATATGGTACTCTGGTAGCGGGGTGATCACGGAACAGGAGACAGCAGGTGATAAGAGAATGCTCGAGGAAAGTCTATGACTAGCAGCACTGATAATAGGTAGATAACTGTACACGAGGAACTGGATGGACAAGGAAACGTGAGGGTAGTCAGTGGTCTGCGTATAGCAAGTTGTACCGCTGTCTGGGTGAAGGAATGGAATCCAGGTGAAGGTATCCGGGGAGTCAGTGGTCTGCGTTAGCAAGTTGTACCACTGCTATGTGAAAGGATACTGGAAACTGGTGACTCAGGAAACAGGGAACAGTGGTCTGCCTCTAGCAAGTTGTACCACTGAAATATATAAGTGAGGAGGAGCACGGGGAGATAAATGCAATGCAGAGTATACACGGGCACACTGAACTTGATCCCACGATGATATGCACAAAATAATAATAACTGAGCAGCACTGCACAAATATACAAAAAGTCACAAGAACTATCCAGGCTAAAAGGTAACACAGTCAAATGATAGCAATAGTCTCAGTGGATAGGAAACTCCGGAGGAGAACAACTCAGTCCAGCTAGATATGCAATACACCAGCACAGTCAATGAGAAGTATGCATACCGTGGTTCAGGAGAGCAGGCTGTCAGAGAGAGGTGCAGGAATACCTGAACGGCTGGAGGCCGGCAGGATGCGAAGTCCCAGGAGGGTGGAAGCGGTAACCAAGTAGGTGCAGCGCACGGTAGGTAGACCAGCAAGGATGAAAACAATACTCAGGAAGCAGTAGTATATAGAACTGGACACCTGGAGAACACGGGAGAGTTGAGGCGGTCTAGCTGAGATGAAAGCAGCGGAGCGTTAATCCGATGCAGACAGGCGAGTTGACACAAGCAGGAACACTGTAGAAGCACGGAGACAGCGGATCGGCTGGCTGCAGACACGATGAGTACTGGAGGGTTGCGATGAGCAGGAGACTGCAGATACACGGAGGCAGCGGATAGGAATCAGCTGGTGCAGTCACGATGAAACACGGGAGAGTTGAGGTGAGCAGGAAACTGTAGAAGCACGGAGGCAGCGGATAGGAATCAGCTGGTGCAGTCACGATGAAACACAGGAGAGTTGAAGTGGTCTGGAAACTGTAGAAGCACGGAGGCAGCGGATAGGAACCAGCTGGTGCAGTCACTATGAAACACAGGAGAGTTGAAGTGGTCTGGAAACTACAAACGAACAACAGGAATCAGCAGGAGCTGAATACACGAGGAAACACAGGAACACCTTCAGAGGCTCATGGGGAATGAGACTCCAAGATCAGGCAACGAGGTATTGACCACAGGTGCTTTAAATAGGGAGTGTTGCCTGATCAGCCAATTAACTAAAAGGAACATGTACTGAAGGTTTGAAAGGGCTGCACATGCGCAGACCCTCAGGATGGTGAACGGCTACGGTTCCTAAACACACGAGAAGTAGCACTCACAGTCCGGTGAGTGACAGCACTATCTTCCAACAGAGGGTCATCTCTTTCCCACAGAGGGGAGGCCCATGCCAGAGCCTGTCCAGAAAACAAGGAAATTATATAGGCCACTTTAGGGCGATGAGTAGGGAAATTTTGAGGTTGGAGTTCGAAATGAATGGAGCACTGATTGAGAAAGCCCCTACAAGCTTTCGGGTCTCCATCAAATTTTGAAGGAGCAGGCAGGTGTAGAGCAGAAGCAGTAGACACCTGGGATGGCACTGGGAGAGAAGAAGACACCGGAGGATTTACAGTAGAAGATACATTCTGCACAGGGTCTCCCCGAGAGACTAGGGACTGAAAACATTGAAGCAATTGTTGTTGGCGAACATCTTGTTGTTCTCCCCGAGTAACCAGGTGCTGCAGCAAGTCCTTAGCTGTTGGTTCCGAACCTGGGTCTGTCATGGCCTGTTCTTACTGTCACGGGCACTAGTAGTTTTACCCAGAATTCACCAGGTGTAGCTTTACTCACCAGAGGCACGGAGTCTAACACAGTGGCTGGTCTATTCCAGGAACTCCCGCAAGGAAGTATGGTTTTAGCGGCTGCCATTGTGCAGGTCGCGGCCCTCTGGGGAGTGTGGTGAATATACGGAACTATACAAACTGGATGGAAGAAGGAATGTCAATGATATATATGCATAGTCTCTGAGCAGTGGAAACAATGGTAGCACGGCAGAATGATGAGTAGTGATAAAAGGAGAAGAGAGTTCCAAAGTGCTTAGTACGCAGGTAGCATACAGCAGGCAAATACTTGACAACTGGAGAAAGTCTATGCAAACAGTCAATCAACAATATAATAGGAGAGTCAGCGACTCGCAGCTATACTCCCGAGAAACTATAGACTTTAGTCCCAAAAATAGGTAACATGCAAAGTAGTAGAGTAAGCTGCTCCTGACAGGTGTTACCGCTGGCATGAAGTAAAGACTTGTCCAGAGATAGGTAGAGTACAAGGTAGCCTGAAGCGGTCTGTGGCTGGCAGGTATTCCCACTGATGTGGAGAGAAGACTTGTCCAGGTGCAGGTAAGATACAATGTAGCATGGAGCGGTCTGCGGCTGGCAGGTATTACCACTGATGTGGAGAGAAGACTTGTCCAGGTGCAGGTAAGATACAATGTAGCATGGAGCGGTCTGCCGCTGGCAGGTATTACCACTGATGTGGAGAGAAGACTTGTCCAGGTACAGGTACGATACAATGTAACATGGAGCGGTCTGCGGCTGGCAGGTATTACCACTGATGTGGAGAGAAGACTTGTCCAGGTGCAGATAAGATACAATGCAGCATGGAGCGGTCTGTGGCTGGCAGGTATTACCACTGATGTGGAGAGAAGACTTGTCCAGGTGCAGGTAAGATACAATGTAGCATGGAGCGGTCTGCGGCTGGCAGGTATTACCACTGATGTGGAGAGAAGAACTTGTCCAGGTGCAGGTAGCGTCCACAGCAAACAGATAGCACAAGCAGGAAGAGGAAACTCCTCGGTGTCTCAATGGAATGAGGACCAAGAACAGGCAAAGGTAAAAGGGCAACAGGTGCTTTAAATAGTGAAAGGTGATTAATTATCCAATGAGACTAGGAACAAGGTTTTAACCGTCCGTGGGTTTTGCACATGCGCAATCCTTTGGTCAAGATGGCGGACGGCCGCGGCGCAAGACAGGCGCCGGCAAGGGAGAGAGAGGCCTATGTCTAAAACTAGAGGCACTCATAGTCCGGTGAGTGACACAAACCAATTACATCTTTCAAATTAAATATAACTGCCACCACCTACTCCTTGAAAAGCAGGATTACATGCAATACCACAAGCGTCATATACCTCCTGGAATGCCCCTGTGGTAAACAGTATGTGGGTAGGACCATCAGGAAATTGAGCTTTAGAATAACAGAACATCAAAGAAACATTAGCAGTCAATCAGAAAACCAGTGTCCCAGAACACTTTCTTGAATTTCACAATCAATGATCCATCAAAATTGAGATTTATGGGGATCTCTATGGTTAATAAGTCTTGGTCGGGGGGGTGACTTCAGCAATAAGATATCACAAGAGAAACTAAATGGACCTTTAAGCTGAAGACCCATCCACCCAGTGGTCTAAATATTGATTTTGATCTTCATACCTTTCTTTAAAGTATGTCTGAGTAAGACCTATTATAGAAGTTATATTACTTATGATAAGATAACATATTACTTACCACCTGCACTATTCCTTTAAGCTACTTGATACATCTAAGGTTCAGTTTATTGAGTATTAACAATATGTGACTTTTAATATCTCAATTATATGTTTGAACTACAAGAATATGGCTACCCAGAATAAAGGACTGATTAAGATAATGGTTCCCTTTTTCTACCTATTGTGGCTGCCCAATCGCTATGCAGTATGCAAATGTGACTGAAGAAAGCCTATTTAATTCAATCAACCAATCCCAGGGATCCATATCTTTTAAAAGAGCTTCATTATTGGACTTTTCTATCATTGCAATTTCACTACTGAATAATCACTGAAGAAGCACTATCGGGTGAAATGCGTAGGTATAACACTACTACTGATCACTACTACTGATTGCTGCATCAGAGCAAGATTCACCCATTCTCCTATACACTCTTCCCACGAGTGTGCCCACTTGCCGGGTGCTTAGAAGAACTGCACAGCTGGAAGCCGGCGAAGAGACCCAAAGCACAACTGTGCATGCGTAAACTAGACGAGACCAGGAGAAGCCTGCATACCGCTGCATCTGGCTCCAACAACCACCCATCTTGGGGGAGGTAAGGACTTCCGAGTTCTCGGTTATCACCGCCAGGAGGAATTCAGAGTCTCTCTTCTATTTGGACCATCAGAACTGTAAGTGATCGTTATTTAGATTGAAATAGAAACTTGCCTTTGGATTGTGGAATCCTTAAGACACCGGCTCAGTATTTCTTTAGTCGGCACGATCACAGACTTGGGTGATTTTTCTCTTCACCATTAGCTACATCCACCTGATTAACCAGTCTAGCAATATGCTATAAATGCCTCCTGTTAGAACTTGTTTGGGGAGACATTACAGATTGATTTAAGTAAGACTATGTCTAAGCACTAACTTATATGAGACTGCTTGATTTAGCATGTGATCCTAAAGGAGATCGCTTGCTTATTGCTTATTATTTAAGTGTATATTTGCCTATTGGTAAATATTCATCAACTCTTTGATTTAATACTGATATATACTTCATCTTTGCGCCTGGGAAATATTCCGTTTATGTACCGCCCCAACTGTTTTTCAGAATTTCATGAATGAAATATTCCAGGATCACCTTCAGTTTGTTGTCAGATATCTGGATGATATTCTCATTTTTCTTCCCTCCCATAGGAGACACGTTCAGATGGTCCTTACCTGCCTCAGGAGACATTATCTCTTCTGTAAGCTAAAAAAAATGCTTGTTTGAACAATAACAATTACCCTTTTGGAATATATTCTCTCAGGAAAAGACCTGCAGATGGATCCCGCAAAGTTGAAAGTTATTTTGGAATGGCCACTTCCCACAGGTTTAAAAGCAATTCAGTGGTTTCTTGGATTCTCTAATTATTACAGGCAATTAATCAAGGGTTATTCTACTGTCATTGCTTCCATTACTGTTTTAAATAAAAAGACTTTTAATCCTAAACTCTGGTCATCTGAGGCTATTAACGCTTTTAATCAACTAAAGATGGCATTCTCCTCGGCACCTATACTGCGGCAAACAGACTCTCAACTCCCTTTTTTCTTGGAAGTGGATGCATTTTCTTATGGCACAGGTGCAGTGTTATCTCAACGAGGTCCTTCTGGGAAGCTGCACCCATGCAGTTTCTTCTCCTGATTCTCCAGAGCAGCCCATTTCATACCTCTCAAGGGACTTCCATCCTCTTCTCTACTAGCAGATCTTTTTATTAAAGAGGTATTCAGTTTACATGGGTGTCCACTTTACATCGTTTCTAACCATGGTTCACAGTTCATTTCAAGATTTTGGAGAGCATTCTGGACCAAATTGGGTATTAAACTGGATTTTTCCTCGGCTTATCATCCACAGTCTAATGGACTCACTGAACGGACCAATCAGGAATTTGAGAAGTTCGTTTGGATGTTTGTATCGGCTCATCAGACGGATTGGGTTGAACTTCTTCCCTAATGTGTTCCATATTTCTCTATTGAAACCAGTGGTATTTAACCAGTTCTCTACCAACAAGAGTTCTTTTGCTAAATCAAGCTGATTATGAGGTTAAACAATTGTTGGATTCTCGTAGATTCAGAGGTTCGATTCAATTTCTGGTTGATTAGAAGGGTTATGGCCCCGAGGAGCGTTCATGGGTGAAGGCTTTAGACATTCACACTCCTCATTTACTCAAACAGTTCCCAACAAACTCTTTTAGGGTGTTCAGAGTCCACCTTTATGGCCGGGGGTACTGTAGCGAAACTCACTGTTTTTGCCTCCATATGATCTCTCTGTGTCTCTCTTGGCACTTCTCTGCAGCCAGGCTCGAATCGCACTGATCTCGATGCGATCACATGATCGGGTCTCTGGGGCGGGAGTTTCGAACTCCTTCCTATTTAAACCTGCACTGACACTTGCTCAGTGTCAGTGCAACTCGTTTGCTGTACTTCTGACTTCCAGTTCTCCTGAGCCTCTACCTAGCTGCTACCTACTCCCTCGGATCACCGTGTACCAGTAATCGCCTGTCTGACCAAGTCTGTGGAACATCTTTGTGTACTTCACTGCCTGAACCGTGTACCAGTGTGTCTGCGTGTCTGACTACTGTTGGCCTGATTCCAGTGTATCAGTTTCCGGCCTGTCTGACTACTCACTACCTGATCTCCATGTACCAGTTCCCAGTGTGTCTGACTACTCTTGGCCTGATTCCAGTGTACCAGTTCCTGGCATGTCTGACTACTCACTACCTGATTTCCATGTACCAGTTCCCGACGTGTCTGACTACTCTTTGCTTCATTTCAGTGTACCAAATCCTGGCGTGTCTGACTACTCACTACCTGATTTCCGTGTACCAGTTCCCGGCGTATCTGACTACTCTTGGCTTGATTCCAGTGTACCAGTTCCTGGCATGTCTGACTACTCACTACCTGACCTCTGTGTACCAGTAACCAGCGTGTCTGACTACTCTGATACCTTCACTGCATCGTCCCAGATATGCTGTTCTCTAGTGACATTCTCCAGTATTCAGATCCAGTGTTACATTCTGGGGCAATCCCGAGGACCGCGACCTGTGAAATCCTGGCAGCTAAGCCCATCCCGCCTTGCGGCGGTTCTTGGTGAACACCGGAGAATCCGTTAGACTCCGCACCTCTGGTCCGCCTGTGCGAATCAGGACTAACACAGGTATATGAATTGTAGCACTTTGTCTCTGGGCCTGAGTTCGAACCTGCAGCCCTGGCTTCTGGAAAATCTGCTGCCTTAGCCTCCAGACAGTCCTGCTGTCCTGGCATCCAGGCTTGAGGACAAGACTGCTGTCCTGGCCTCCGGGCCTGAGTAAAACCTGCTGTCCTGGACTTTGGGCATGAGGATAAACCTTCTGCCCTGGCCTCCAGACAAATCTGCTGCCTTAGCCCTGGGACAAACCTGCTGCCTTATCCTCCGGGCCAATGATAATCCAGTCATTCTTTTGCTGATCTATTACGCATATTTTGGGCCTAATCAGCATTGCCTAACTCTGCATTGCAATATATTCCTAATGTTCCAGATCCTATCATCATAATCTTCATTCATGCAGCACTGTCTACAGCACCAGCGTTAGGATGCTTCATTGATATTACCATCCCTGACCCACAAGTACCTCAGAATTTTGCAGTATGTGGGCTGCAGATTTCCATGATTCTTTACCGACACGAAAACACATTCACTAGCTTTGTTGGCTCACTTGTGTCTTTTCCCTCTGTTCCTTTATCACAATTTTCCTCAATCCATAGTTCATGGACTCTATTTACCCATAATAAACAAGTCTCAACAGTTGTTGTTCTAAAATCAAAACCCCCTGAACTATGCATTATGCACCTTGAATTCACTATGGAAGGTATGGGTTGGGGGAGCTCTCATGGCTTGAAGCTCTGGTCCCTTTTGACAGTGGACTTTGGTTTATTTTCATACTCCAACCAGAGGTGCTGCTGTATTCTGAATTTCCCCTGCTTCAGCAATGCTGCAGTGAATCAACTCTGCTGCATTCCCCATCAATTTACAATTTACACCAGTTGCTTGGCTTTTAACACTCTTACCTCTTCCTGCAATCAGGGCAGGATCACTTGTTGGCTTATGCTGTCACACAGCTACAGTTCCTGCAATCCGTTCATGTTCCTGATATTCTGCCTTTCTGGCACACTGTTACAAGTGTGTAATCCTGGGTTCTCGGTATCCTGTTCCTCCTAACCTGTCACTCTGTACCAGTGTGCAAACCTGACTCTCTCTTACTCTGCTCCCAGAGTGTTATCCTGTGTTCCTGCAACCTAGCTACCAGAGTGCTATCCTGTGTTACTGCAGCCTAGCTACCATATGCATTTGCTAACACAGTGCTATCCTATTTTCCTGCCACCTTGATACCACAGTGCTATCCTGTGTTCTTCTAACATTGCTACTAGTGTACAATCCTGTGTTCTTGTAACTTTGCTACCAGTGTGCAATCCTATTGTCCCTGCAACTTTGATACCAGGGTGCTATCTTGAGTTGCCGACACTCTGCTACTCGTAAGCTATGCGGATATACTTCTCCGGCCTAAGGACTCCCAAACCATTCTTTTGTGTTTAAAAGTGCAATAAAGATCTTTACACTTTCACAGATCTCTCTCTCTCCATGTGTGATATAATTCCAGACAGCCCTGACACCAAAGCCATGTCTGAGTAAATTAAAGAGAATCTTTAAGGAGGATTTATCTGCAAATCTAATTCTTCTGTCAATAAAAAAAGAGAATGTTCTTTTTAAGACCTTATTGTCACACATTGCACCAGCTAACCTGCATTTTGGTGACTGTTCTTACCTATTTTCCTTGTTTCTCACTCCTTGCATTTACTTGCTCGTCTGAACTAAGCATGCGCACATCTGGTCTTTTCAAAACTTCCTGCATTTTTCCTAACCGCTATTTAAATCTCCAGAGGCCTCCCTGGGCTTCTCAGCCAAAATGTTTCAGACATGACTCTCACGGGGAGTCCGTTTTCTAAATTATGTTTTTCCCTTAATTCTCCGATGTTTAATCCCACTTACACTTTCCTTCAAAATGCTTTTTTCAATACTTATAGTTCCGTCACTTTCACAATACTGTAAAAGCTCGCCTATCCTCCCGTTCTCTAACCACTTTTGAAAATCTTTGTCTCCGTCACTCATCTACGCAAGACCTCATCTCCACTCTATACTATGCACTTGCCCCGCCTACACTAGATCTCAGAGACCTTCACAAATTTGCCTGGGAACGTAATCTGGGTGAAACCTTGTTGAACGAAGAATGGTCATAGATACACGAGAATACTAATAATTTGAAAAATCCAAAGAATAGGATAAGGAAGGATTGTATGGGGCTCTCTCATGGAATACGAAAAGGTGACCGATCAATAGAAATATTTTTCTGAAAAATATTTCTATTGATTGGTCACCTTTTCGTATTCCATGAGAGTGCCCCATACAATCCTTCCTTATCCTATTCTTTGGATTTTTCAAATTATATGTCTGCCATTGATTAGGGAGCACCCTTCTCATAAAGATACATGTTATATATACAATTAATAAAGTACAATACTATCTGATGAGAAGTATTATGGAAAGCTTGGTGCGGTGTCTTTTCTTAGTCTTGTAATACACGAGAATACTGCCTTCAGTTCCATCTGTGTTAGCGTAAATGAGAACGCCTACAAGTACTATGTGCTCTCCCAGTTCCACAGAATACTCCCTGACTCTTCTGACCGTTGTTGGCGGGGATGCTCCCGAACACGTACCTTCCTCCACATATGGTGGACCTGTAACAAGATAACACACTTCTGGGTTGATGTCAAACAATTGATTCAATCGATACACCAAGTTGATGTGCCACTTGAGCCTAAATTTTTTCTCCTCTCTTTGGGAGCACCTTCTGCGACTTGGCACAAGAACAAGCTGGCTAGACATGTTCTCTCAGCAGCTACCTGCCAAATTGCAGCGGGCTGGCGACAGCAGTCTCCTCCATCCCTTCAGACTAGTACTTGAGTATGGCATCTAATGGAATACATGACTAGTATTCTTAATAAATCTTCTAAATTGTTCACCAAGATTTGGGACCCATGGCTTTCGTTCTCCCAGGCTAGATCTCATTTCTCCTGAGACTTAATAGCTATTAGTCCTCCTCCTCCCTACCTCCTTATCTCCCTCCCTCCTCAACTCCGGACTTTTCACCATAACCAGCCTGCACTTTGTTTCTCACAAAATGTGGACTATAACAACATGTACTTTTCTAGCCTTTTAGTGTTGCCCAGATCTTCAGGGTACAACGACAGTGTCCTGTTACATGTGGGTAACAGGACCTCATGTTTATATTGTATTCATATGCAACTGTGGTGTGCTTTGTAATTACATATGGTAGTGCCACAACATTGCTACAATATTGAAATGCATATACATATTTTAATTCTAACCTATACAGTCAAGTCCATAAATATTGGGACATTGACACAATTGTCATATTTTGGGCTCTATATACCACTACAATGGATTTGAAATGAAACTAACAAGATTTGCTTTAACTGCAGACTTTCAACTTTAATTTGAGGGTATTTGCATCCAAATCAGGTGAACGGTCTAGGAATTACAACGGTTTCTATATGTGCCTGCCACTTTTTAAAGGACCAAAAGTAATGGGACAATCGACTCAAAAGCTATTTCATGGACATGTGTGGGCTATTCCCTTGTTATTTCATCATCAATTAAGCAGGTAAAAGGTCTGGAGTTGATTCTAGGCATGACATTTGCATTTGGAATCTGTTGCTGTCGACTCTCAATATGAGATCCAAAGAGCTATCACTATCAGTGAAGCAAGCCATCATTAGGCTGAAAAATCAAAACAAACCCATCAGAGATAGCAAAAACATTAGGTGTTGCCAAATCAACTGTTTGGAACATTCTTAAAAAGAAAGAACACACCAGAGAGTTCAGCAACACCAAAAGACCCGGAAGACCACGGAAAACAACTACTGTGGTGGATGGCAGAAGAATTTTTTCCCTGGTTAAGAAAAACCCCTTCACAACAGTTGGCCAAATCAAGAACACTCTCCAGGAGGTAGGTGTATATGTGTCAAAGTCAACAATCAAGAGAAGACTTCACAAGAGTGAACATAGAGGGTTCACCACAAGATGTAAACCATTTGTGAGCCACAAAAACAGGAAGACCAGATTAGAGTTTGGCAAACAACATCTAAAATAGCCATTAGAGTTCTGGAACAACATTCTATGGACAGATGAGACAACGATCAACTTGTACCAGAGTGATGGGAAGAGAAAAGTATGATGTGACTGCTGACAAAAGCAGCAAGATGAACTCTGAAGTGTTTCGGGCAATATTATCTGCTCATATTCAGTCAAATGCTTCAGAACTCATTGGACGGCGCTTCACAATGCAGATGGACAATGACCCGAAGCATACTGCAAAAGCAACCAAAGAGTTTTTTAAGGCTACCAACTGGAATGTTATGCAATGGCCAAGTCAATCACCTGACCTGAATCCGATTAAGCATGCATTTCACTTGATGAAGACAAAACTGAAGGGAAAATGCCCCAAGAACAAGCAGGAACTGAAGACATTTGCAGTAGTGGCCTGGCAGAGCATCACCAGGAATGAAACCCAATGTCTGGTAATGTCTATGCGTTCCAGACTTCAGGCTGTAATTGACTGCGCAACAAAGTATTAAAAAGTGAAAGTTGGGAACAAACATTGATAAAACAATACTGGGTAATACATACAGACAGAGAGGTAAGAGAACCCTGCTCGCAAGCTTACAATCTATAGGACAATGGGAGTTAGAAACACAAGGGCATGTGCTACATCATATTGCACAATGGACCAGCTAGAATGCAAAGGTAAAAGTATTGAGTGGGCTGTGTGTTGCACACTGTTTACCTGATTTGGATGTAAATACCCTCAAATTAAAGCTGAAAGTCTGCAGTTAAAGCACATCTTGTTAGTTGCATTTCAAATCCATTGTGGTGGTGTACAGAGGTCAAAATATGAGAATTGTGTCGATGTCCCAATATTTATGGACTTGACTGTATATGTACTTGTATGCACTGTGTGCGATTGTGCTACTTTGCAACAAATAATGGGGCACTATTATATATTTATGTTAAGAAATGTTTTTGAATATTTATGTCATGATTGTATTTAATGTACGTTTTGTTAAAGTTGTCCATGTGGGTAAGAATCAGGTGGGGTCCGGTTCCAGGACTCAGGTGAGTGTGCTATAGCTGCATTCCTTCCCCCCTCCTTTCTCTACAGAATGCCCTGAACAGCTGGAACCTAGTCATCCTGGCTTTGCCCCTTAATTAATCTGAGTAGGTCCCCAATGTCCAATTAGGTTCTGGCAAGCTAGACAGCTCGGAGTCAAAACCAGCAGGGGGCATATTGGTATGAGAAAGTACAGCACTGTAACAGCACGTTCTGACAGACAGCCATTCTTAGAAGGTCCCACTATCTCAGGCCACCCTTGATCCTGCCTTGGAGTGTGGGGAAAATACAGGGTATAGAGCAGGCCTGTCCAACCTGTGGCTCTCCAGATGTTGTGAAACTATAATTCCCAGCATACATTGCTAGCTATTGGCTAACTATCTACTGACAAGGCATGCTGGAGCTTGTAGTTTCACAACACATTGAGAGCCATAGAGGAAAGAGTGAGACCCAGGGGAGGGTTGTTGCTGTTTTTGTTTTTCATCCTGGAAAAAGCTCCAGCTTCTGCTGGACTGAACATACTGTTGGGGGCGATTCAAATCAGCGTGATGTGTCTCCGTAACGTCCATGGAGACACATTGCGCCAATGTTAAGGCTGGAATCTCCACTAATTTTTTTCTCACACTCAAAAGAAGTGTGTAGATGGCAATGTGTGCAGCTGGACATTAAGGTGTTGTCCACGCGCTCCACTGTTAGCAATTGAATCTCCCACCATGAGTTGGAGTTGTTGGCTTTTGCTGGACTAGTGCTCGATCATACTTCCTCGGCTCATCACCCGATAAGTCTGATAGCTCGGTGGGTCTGCTGGAGCAGGGGGACTTTGTATCAGATTACTACCACACTGATAGAAGGGAAGAAAATTTTACAAAATGGTTGAGAGTCAAGGATCCAACAGCAAAGGTGACTGCGGTCCTCAGGGTTAGAGGGGTAAGGCACAGGGTGTTAAACTCACCTGGCATTTGATTGAAATCACCTATTCCTGTGCTCTATTCAGGTGTATTGTATAATAATAATATTAATAATAACAGTACCATTTCACTTTATAACTTATTTGTCTTAGTGATTGGTGAGAAGGTACTGGGTATATTCCCTGGTATAGTAAGATGTCCCTGGGTGGCCAGCCAACACAAAGTATAATTTGGTCAAATAAACCCTGTATCTTCATAGTAGACACAATGGGGGAAATGAAATTCTCCCTGAAGTACCACAGCGTAAAAACTATTACCGTTATTACAGAAATATTAACCCGGCATTCTGCTCGCAGCTCCCGGTGTTAAAACTACCGTAATAACGGTATTTACGCACACTATTACAGTAATAACGGTAATCGTACACAGAGTAACGCGGCCAATTGAATTCCCCCCAATAAATGCAGACAAGAAAACAAAGGCTAAGGAGGGCCCTACTCATTAAAGAGCTTAATTTAAATAGAAGAGGTCACAGCGGAAGCAGGAAGAGTGTCTCCAGAGTGCAGATTGCGATTGTTTGCACTACAAACAAAATTGCCCATGTTGATGCTGGACATAACTCTGTAACGTTGTGAAATGAAGCTCTTTGATGAGTAGGGCCCTCCCTAGCCTTTGTTTTCTTGTCTGCTTTTATTAGGGGGAATTCAATTGGCTGCGTTATCCTATTGTAACTCCTTCAATTATCCAAGCTGTAACAGCATCCACAAATCAGGATTCTAAGGAGATCGTCACATTTTTATTTTTTTGGTGGGGTGGGAGTTCCACCCCTTTTATTAAAAGCGTCAGACACGCAGAAACAGTGTTTGGTGTTCCCATAAAAAGGGTGAGTTGGGAACCCCAAAAACCATGATAAACTTTGATCTTTATGTTTTTATATATTTTCATTAACAATGAAAAATTATTTGTATTTGGAAATTTATCCTGAGCCAACAAAAACTGAAAAAAATGTACGATTTGAAAAACTACCTGTGTATATTATTAGGTGTTCCTCGACACACTTATATTATTAGATACGAGCTTATCACCTCATGGTGCGATTTCCCTGCTTATCTCATCAAAAAACAAATAGACAACAAAACGTAGAGACAAAAGGACCACAGTAATATGATAAAAGTCTGGTTGGCCGATGTTATCACTACAACAGTGTTACTTGGGGAGGGGATGGGGTGATGGAGGAGGAGCAGGGGAAGGTCCCGGAGAGGAGTAACATGACTAATGGACGAGGTGTAGGACAGGCGGGTTCAGCTCCTACAGCGCCCAGGAAGGGAATCTCTGGGCGGGATGTTGGTGATAAAGAAGGCGGGGGGAATGCGGGTTATGGTGTTGATGAGGACAATGGAGGCGTGATCGGCTTTTGCACGGCTAGGGGAGGAGAGATGGACTATGGGCGGGATGGGGAGGTGGATTCGACTGGTACTAGGCCCAGGGAGGCCGAGGTGCCGCAGGCCGGAGATCTGCCCTACATACCGGGCTGCTGGTAGACGTTGCTGGTCCCTGCTGCCATGGCTCTGCGAGAGCTGAAAGT
Organism: Mixophyes fleayi; assembly: GCF_038048845.1. Taxonomy (NCBI): domain Eukaryota; kingdom Metazoa; phylum Chordata; class Amphibia; order Anura; family Limnodynastidae; genus Mixophyes; species Mixophyes fleayi. Next base: position 153,145,291 of record NC_134407.1, on the reverse strand, counting down.
CTGTCTGCTGGGGGTGAGTGTGCAGCACTGATTGGTGATAATACCTGTATGCAAATAACCACAAACCTGTATCGAGTAGGTCGTCTTGTATGATCATGTATTACATCATGCTTATATTATTTGTATCAATTATGTGTCGTGTATGTGTGTGTATATATATATATATATATATATATATATATATATATATATATATACATATCTATATCCGTTCTGTTTTTAATGAACAGTGCTGTTCTTTTGTAAAATGTAAACATTACAATGCAGTGTTTTCCACATATACCTAGATTCTTTAGGATTAGTATCTCAATTTGCCTAGCAAAGTCTCACTGCATGTGTTATACAAAGTGCCTTTCTGCAGCATGTATCTTACCTCCTGTAGTGAATTGCAATTAATCATTTTGCTGTAGTAACTTGAATGCTAGTATACTTTGTTTTATTAGATTATATCCAGAGTATAAATGCTGATATTCAAAGAATGAGCACAGACATATGACATTAAACACAGTAGTGCTATATTGCTGCAAAAATATGTGATGAATTTAAGTGCCATGTGTTTAAAATATACACAGTACTACCACATACAGTTGTGGCCAAAGAATATTGGCAGCCTAGCAGGTTTTTTTCTAATAATGCACCATTTCTTCTTGAAATAATAATTTAAAATAAGTTTGGTATCCACGTATGCTTTTATTTGGTTTGCAGTGGAATAAAATACAAAATACAGGAAAAACTACTACTGTGTACCACAAAGAAATACTTAAATGGGCCAGACAAAAGTATTGACACCTTTTTGAGAGTGGTAAGAAATAATTACATTTCAAGCAGATGATTTTTCTTCACTTTAAACTGAACTAACCGCAAACACTTGTATTATAAAAATCACTCCTTAAATGAGCTTTAATAGAGAAAACAACTCATTCTCCTGTTTTGTGTCACTGTGTAATACAGTGAGCATGGAGAAAAAAAACCAAAACCAGCGAGAGGGTCACCTCTGGCGGTCAGACAGAAGATTCTAGCCAGGCATGGACAATCTCAAGGCTACATATCAGCCCCCAGAGTTTTTGATGATCTCGTTTCCACTGTATGTGATGTTGTTAGGAAGTTTAACTTGTGCAGCATTGTTTGAATGGTGGCAAAATCGCCTTGATCAAATCCCATACAAATTCAAGCTGACGTTCAGACACAAGGTACAACCATTTAAACTTAAACCATCTGTTGCCAACTCAGTGAAGTGTTATATGGTAGGAGAAACCCACTGCTGAGGGAGACCTAAGAAAGCCAGACTGGAGCTTTTCAAAGCTCACCTGAACAATCCAAACTCCAGCAGGGAGAATGTCCGGTGGACAATGACACCAAATTAGGGCTTTTGTGTAAAGCACATTATCTCTATACTTTACAGAAAGCAAAATGAAAAGAGTACCATCCCTACAGTCAAACATGGAGGAGATTCAGTGATGTTTTGGGGTTGCTATGCTGCATCTGCCACTGGCTGTTTTGAATGTGTGTATGGCATCATGAAATCTGGAGATTGGAGTGCAATGTTGAACCCAGTCAGAAAGCTGAGTCTCCAGCGAAAGTCAGGGGTATTCCAATAGAATAATGACCGCAAACACACTTCAAAAAACACCCAGGAATGTCCAGAAGTTGCCAGCAATGAGTCTATAGAACATCTGTGTAGAGACTGCTGAAAAACAGCAGTTAAGAGAAGGTACCCTTTATATTTTGGAGGACTGGAGCAGTTTGCACTAAGAATGGACCAAATTGTTAGTAGAGAAGTACAGGCAGCTGCTATAGGAATCTGTTGATAGCAGTTATTTTGATCAAAGGCTGTTCTATGAGATATTAAGTCTAGGGTGTCTGTAATTTTGTCAATGCAATTACATTTAGAATAAAAAAAATGAAAGTTATATAATATCAGCGAAAGAATTGTTGAGATCAATACTGTTAAGTTCATCTTATATATGGAAGAATGAGTCATTTGCAAAAAATAAAATAAAAGTGCAATTGTGCCAGTTTTTTGGCTATGACTGCATACATGGGATATGCATTGCTGCTGGATATTATACACAAGGGTCGTATATTTATTTAGTATGCATCATACTTCCACCTAGAAATGTAAAGGAGTTTTATAAAAAAAATCACAATTGCTTAAGCTAGGTACACACTACACGGTTGTCGTCCAATAATCGGCTCAATCAGCCGACATACGACCGCTCGTTCAAAAGTCGGGTCAGTGTGTGTAGTGACACGATGGTCGAAAGTCTGCCCAAATGGACGATTGTCGCCTTATTTGGTTGGTCGTACTGTTAAATATTTTCGTTTCCATTTTGTAGTGTGTATAAGTTACTGCAGTGTGGGCGGGTGTTACAGGTTAGGGGCTTGGCTCGGTGGCATATGACCACACCCACTTTATTCGGATGGATGCTTTTGCAGAGATGCATAAACTTTTGTGGGGACTTTTGTAGAAATGCTGAGGTATTTGGCAGAATTGCAGAGAGGTTCCTCTTAATAAATTCATTGTATTTTTAAGCAAGTTGAGTTGTATTGCAGTCCTCAGGCTAAAAAAAAAATTGTCATGAGGAGCCTAATACACTTTGGGGTCTGCATGATGCCCACTAACCTTCAAAGGGGCTGCACATTACCTTAATCTCAGTAATGAGTTAAAACAATACATTTAATTGGAGAGACTTACTACTATACGTAATAACAGATTAATAGCCATTTTAACAAGTGTTACAAGTTATAACAATCAAATCTGGCAATAAAGCAGGAAGGATTTAAGTGTCGTAAGGGGATTTCCATCTTTAGATGTTGACTTTTTTTTTTAATGGCTGCTTGCCCTCCAGCATGTATTGCTACGTATATTTCTTTCTTTTAGGCTTCATTTTCTGCGTTTAGCAATGTCCTTATATAATCATACAGTTGTTTGTTTTTGTTGTCCTTGGACACAACACAAAGTTGCTTTCTGAATACAGAGCTGTGTTGTAGGGGTAATAAAAATAAACACTTCTCCTCTGACTGATGACACAAAGGTATGCATGAATATGTAGTGGTGTCAATCATTCTTAACTTATGCAGCATAAAACCAAATACTAGGAGTTTCTTCCTGCATACAGAACAAGAGCACCAGTACTGTCCACTATCCCTGCCATAATGATAAAGACTAGATATTGAGCATGCTGCCACTCCAACTACAGAGCAAGAGAAATGGTACTAAATATGTCTTAACGCTTACCAGTCTTTGTTTTCTCCCTATGCAGCATTTGTTAATATTAGTAATGTATTTAGTCAATGTTCAAGGGGTACATAAGTCAGATTGACCATGAATCAACTAGTAGTACCCATTTTCCACTGAATCTGTCTAGTCTCATTGGCATCAAGTCTTTTTTCAATATTATCTTTCTTCTTGTGTTGGTAGATCTGTTTCTTCTTTTGCTTACAGTTCCCCTGGAATTAAGCAGGACTGCAAAGGAGAAGATGTAAAATTAAAAAATACTTTTTGAACAATACCTAGCAAGTTGGTAGTTTTTTGCATCCTCTTTTAGGGAATTAAAAACAAATAACAAACGTGCATTTATGTGTAAACGCCACCAATTGCATGCTGTTGATTATTCATTTTTCTGCAGGATACAGGTGTTGGGAAATCCAGCATTGTCTGGCGGTTTGTAGAAGACAGCTTTGATCCCAATATCAATCCAACTATTGGGTAAGTGTCATGGATACCTAGAACAAATAACACTAAATTGTGCTTTGTTTTTCATATTTTATTTTCTAACTTTTGCTCAGCCAGTCAATAGCAATCTAGTTAAATGACAGCTTTTGTTATATACACAGACTTTTGATATATATTAGTCTCTAGAAGTAGGTCTTAAAAAATAAGTTTGAGCCATTTACAGATTCTAGAGATATGTCCAAATTAATTTAATTTAAATGCAATTTTATTTTTACAAGAGAATAATTGTCCATTTAAGATGTATTTGTGCTCCTGTGAGAGGTGCATTAGGAGGAGCCGGACTTTGTTGGGGTTACAGCTCCACAGAACTACATGTACCATGATGTGTTTGTGCACCAAGGACAACCCTTCAGTGTTCAAGGCAACACCTCAGCAACGTCATTAAATTGTTACCATGTGCCGACTTTTTAGTATGCTGCCTATGAAGAGGCTAATATCAGAATGCACAAGTGTGTTCTTGAAGTTGTCTATATATTTGTTTGCAAAAATATAAAAATAACACTTCATTCCTGATATAAGAGGCTGCTTATCCTGCATCACCCTGTGTTTCAGGGACATTTTTAGAAATTATTTCTTGCCCAACATAATTATTGGTACAATGTATTTTTAATCAGTGTTTCCTATTCCAGTGCCTCTTTTATGACAAAGACCGTACAATACCAGAATGAATTACATAAGTTTCTTATTTGGGATACAGCTGGCCAAGAGCGGGTAAGTATTGATTTACATAGAAAATTAAAAGTATTTATTGTACATAAAACAACATTTAATAATCTGTACCAGGGGTTGGCAACATTTTTTTTTTTTTATTATTGGTGTGCTGGATAAAATCTAGTTGAGCCCAGGTGTACCAGTTTGTGTGTTTGTTTGTGTGTGTGTATGTACGTACACATGCATGTATGTACACATAAGTACACGCGCACGTACGTGTGTATGTATATATGACCAACAAATTAATTCAAATCATGGCACACAGTAGTACCCTTAATTCATATTATGCCACAGAATAGTGACACCAGTTTATATTATGCTTCATAGTAGAACCCCAGTTAATATTATACCCCACATAAGTGACCCCAATTCACATTATGCCTCACATAAATGCCCCCAATTCACATCGTCTCACAAAGGCGCCTCCAATTAAAATGATTGCATACATAATTGCCCCCAATTAATATAATGCCTCATTAGGTAGCTTACCCTCTCTTTCTGTCTCTCCCTGTGCGCACTGTCTCTCTCCTCTCCCCCACTCCGTCACCCACACAAACTCTCTCCACGTCCTGGTTGCTGTCACTTCCATTCCACTTACTGCTATAGCCCACACTGATTCTACCAGCCATTTGCATTTTTATAAAATAGGTTTGCAGTAAATGCAAATAGATTTTTTTAATATGAGCTTTCATTGCCTGGAGAACTGCTATGTGTAATGGAGCTCGATGAGAACAAAACATATTAAAATGTTATGTTGTTTTATATGCTGTTTCTCTTACTGTAGTTTCGTGCCCTAGCCCCGATGTACTACAGAGGTTCTACCGCAGCTATCATAGTTTATGACATCACAAAAGAGGTGAGATTTTTTTTTTTTGTGTTCAACATGCCAGGCTGGTTTAATGTATCCTCCATGTCTTCACAAGTTTTCAGTCTGACGCTGCCAACCCTGTTACAGTTTGATCGTTCACTAGTGTGTGGGTTAAAATAGATCCAATACCGGCATATATTGATAGCCAAATAAATTGATAATCTTCTATATTTGGTGATAAATATTCTGATTGAAATGTGTATATTTTAAGTATGTGCTTATAGTCTAAAGATTCTGCAAACTCTTACATTGTACGTGCTGCTGGAAATGACGTTCTGTCCGTAAACAAAAAAATGTGTAAAACAAGCACTTCGTAAACAATCTGATTTATAATAGTTGTGACCCAGTTTTATATCAGTGTTAATGTACAGTAGAACAACAATTTGGAAATTAAAGAAAAAAAAAAAATTGTGCAAACCTGACCTCAGGGATTATAAATCGGTGTAAGCAAATCAGGTGCCATGTACTTTCTTTTACAGGAGACTTTTCAAACGCTAAAAAACTGGGTGAAAGAGCTGAGCCAGCATGGACCCCCCAACATAGTGGTGGCAATAGCTGGGAACAAGTGCGACCTGAATGATGTCAGGTACTTTTACCCCCCCACTTTGAGAAATAGAGAATACATTGTTTATTTTGATACCGAGACAGTTTGGCTTCTTTATGCTTCGTCCTTGGTTACTTTAGGATCAGAGTATAAATCATTTACTCAGCTTACATCCTGTTTCCACATGTGGAGTTACATTTGTTATTAGTTTGCATGTAGATGTATTCAGTCCAGTGTACGTATTGAGGGAGAACAGTACACCATATATTAAGGAGCTTCCAAGTAAGGGGATAACTGCGTGACTATCCCAATGAAATGGCATTCTGCTCAGATAATGAAGCCTTTGTTTCATATAATTTGCAAATTCTTGGGATAATATGCCACCATGCCCCAAACATCGTATTATCTAGTGTGATAATGATCCCCTGCCCTAAGGCATTTGACTTCTAGTGATTTAAAGATTTTTATATTTCCCATAGTTAATAATTTGTGACATTCTGTATGTATGATCGTGTATAAGTATGGGGAGGACCTGTGTAAGTGATTTTAATACGTGTAGCTGAATGAACAGATGCTGGTTGTTTGCAATATCATGTGCCACATTTTTTCCTCTTGCACTAGTTTTTATGTGTGTGTCCCCAAGCAGCTAGCACAGTACCTGAGGTTCTCCCACTCTTGCTGCATTATAAGGAGGACTGTAAGACCTTAATGAATGAATGATTTACATTACAACAGCTGCAAATTTAAAGTTGATGTTGCATAGCTATACATTGAACCAATTTGCAGCATATGTATCTGACGTGTGCAATGTTTCATACTGCTATGAGAAGCATACATGGCGTATTAAGCAGTGCTGGTCTTTGTTTAAATGATCTGTAACAATAACCAGATTTCTAAAAAAAACTTTAGAGAAGTGCTGGAAACAGAAGCAAAGGACTATGCTGACTCTATCAATGCTGTGTTTGTGGAAACGAGTGCCAAGAATGCCATCAACATTAATGAGCTATTCTTAGAAATTAGTAAGTATTCCAATACGCATGCATGTGTTCTGCATATATAACCCAATTTCTCTCTTTTTGTACTTATTGACCTATTTGGAATCTGCCGACCTGCTTATTCAATTGATGTACATGAATCATAAACCACAACAGAATACTGCTGCTGTGGCCAAATTATCATGGACCATAGTGTGTCAAATTACTAAACAAGAACTTATGAGCAAAAGAACTGTAGATTGCAAGAACCTTTTTTTCACCAGAAATGTTTTCAAATGTGCATTATTATGGAAGAAATTAATGTTTCAGCATAATGTAACCTGTAGTACTCTCATTATCCTTTATTTCCATTCACAAGTAGAGTTCTGAAAAACAATAAGTAATGATATTTTCAATGCTGGATTGAAAAGAAAGTTCTCCAGCAGTGTGTTTTGGATCTTGGTGTTGCACGTTTCATTTATAGAGGCCCTCTTCTTGCAGTAATTCTGGCAGTCTGTATATGTGTAATACAAGCTTTATCAACTGTCCTTATTGTACAAAAGTGAATGCAGCAGAAATGGTCAGTGGCATGGTATCACATGGGATATGCAATGCTTATCCCACCACTAGTTGTATGGATGTAACAAAATAAACAGGCAAAACAAGTGTGTGCATGAGGCTTCTTATAAAAGTTGAATTAATACACAAGTCCACAGAGTTCAAATGGTCTTGTCTATTGTAACATCTACCTCTAGATGGTGTAATGATGTATAATGCGTGACTCTCAAGGATACTGCTTAGGTGTCCTCCTTTACTATTAGTAATTTCTTCATTTAAGGTGGCCATACATGCTGATAATCAATCCCAATCAACTTCTGATTCAGATGTTGAACAAGCTGGGAAATCCAATCTGTCAACACTGCACCTGAAAGTGTTTGTGATCATCATATGACTGTACTAACTCTGCTCTGTAGGATCTGCCGGTGTTACCCATGCTCCAAATATGACTATCTTTCAGATTTGGCTGCATACGTGTATGGCCAAATGTGGTACTGATTTTATTAGTGTTTCCTAAATTTTATATATTCAACCATGGCCACAATCAGAAATATCATAAAAATCTTCATCCAGAGCCTCTTTCATGACTGCTGGGATATGTAGATGCTATGTAAGCATTCACTAGAATAAGATTTAGGCATTTCGGGGTTAGTGCCAATATAGTAAATACTATTTTTTTTCTCTTCAGGTAGACGGATACCCTCGACAAATGCCAGTGCTACGTCTGGGAAGGGATTCAAGCTTCGAAGACAGTCGTCGGAGGCTGAGCACCGATGCTGTTGACCAGATGAATATGAACTTGTAGACAGGACTATATGGCAATCAAGCCTCCAGCAGTCTTGCTCAGCTATGCACACAGTGTGTACACTTCCTAAGCTTCCAAGCCTTGCACAGACTGTATATTCTCGAAAGGAAAAAGGTTGTGTATATATACACCGTCCATCTTATTTTTGCCAGTTCTTTTGTATGCAAAATCTCTCTGCTTTCAATAACTTGTATAAATCATTCCTCTTCTGGTACATATTACAAGCCATAGTTTCCATGTCTGTCCTCTAGGAGGACATTGAGGCCAAGTGAAAAGGGAAACTCTGACCTTAGTGGTGATCTTCAAAGATCTGTTCATACCCAAAATATTATATATGTGATGAACAGATGCTCATTATTCAATTGGTCTTTGTGTTCTAGTATAGTCTAAAATGAAAAGATTCTTCCCACCGTCCCTTGTGGTACATATTGCTCCCTGGCCTAATATTTAAAGACTCTCCCCCTCGTTCTCTTGTACAAATGAAAGCTCTGACCACAGCAGTCCCTTGTGATGTTATGGTCTTCCCTCAAATGGAAGCTCTCTCTTTTTCCCCTTAGTCCCCTGTAGTCTGTGTCATGCCCTCCCTTGACATGAAAGGACATTCTCCCTCAGTCTCTCTTGGTTCTGTCATGCGCTGAAATGGAAGGACTCTTCACTTCCGGTGCTTGTATCTGACTGCAGACTGTGCATAAACAAGCAGAGAAAATAGCAGTTCGAACTACAAATTGACATCCCGCCTCAACGTTCATAACTTTGGTTCCAAACTGTTGAGCCGCTGGATGTCAAACTGCAGTTCAAGGTATCTGTACTGTGCTTGGATCCATACAGTAACCTGTGAAGAGTATTAGAGTAAGAGAAGTCAGTATTTCAACAGGCTGTCGGGGTCAATTTTACTATATCAGGATAGGGCAGGTATTAGGACGGGGTTTACAAAATTACACACTTTACAACAATTATGGCTTTGTTTTTTCTTACTGTTACAGTATCTGCTTTTTTTGCACATTTTCCTGGCCTACCTTAGAAGTGCAATGTGCATATGTTTTTTTTTTTTTTTGTTTGTTTTTTTTAATTAGGCTACTCTGGTGTTAAAGTTGTGATAATTTATTGCATCTATTGCAGTGTATTGTTTTACATTGTTCAAACAAACTTGCACAAAATATTGTTTCTGTACAGTGACTTAGAGTAAATTTCTGTATTTCAGGGCTATATGTCTACCAGTTGAACAGAACGCACCTAAAGTCCATATGAGGGAAGTCTTTATATTTCCTAGTGTGACTATTTTTCATTTTAGCTAATGAGCTTCTCCAGTATCCTAACTAAATTGTAATGGTACCTGTTTAAGAACCATTTATTAAGTCACTGTTGAGAGGGCGAGTTCAATAAACATTTAGAAGAAATTGTCCTCCACTTTACTCCTGATTTATATCTCCCCAAATTATGCTGAGCATTCAGACCTTCACCTCCCAACTTTGTTTCTCAAAATTGGGTATGTAGTTTGGGGTTTGCCAGATACCTTCCATTCCTTGGCACATACAAGTAATTCATTGTACTAATCCAGATCACATTTCATGTGCTCTTTTTCTTGCTTGCACCACTTAAAATGGTGGTACCACTAATGATAGAAGTGTACCCAACACCTACACACAATAGACAGCCAATTTGGAGGCTGACACTAAGCAGCCCGTCAATTCACACTGTCTGTGCCTCATTCTTAACTGAGGTCACTAGTAAATTATTAGGTCAATCAATATAGACCCAAGAAATCATTTATTTCTGTGTTTTTTGCATTCATCTATCCCATGAAGGGAATTATCAATATCTCGTGCATGTACATTGTGATGTGTTTTACCACTTTTAATGTGTATCTGTTGCACACATTTGCTCCACTCATCATTCTTCATTGAATTGGGTGGAGTACTAAGATGGTGTAAATAGTAAGGCCAATTAAGAATTTTGCACATTGCACTTCAGCAGTTTTTAGTTTGATTTTTCATATTGTTCATTGATAAATAATGGGTGCAGTTAGTGAGATCCTTATAAAGAATAGCTGGTCTGTTCTTTCCATGTGGATGTTGTGGCTCTTGTAATGATCTACAAATGCAAGAAAATAAAACATTTTCAGCTATTACTTTAAGTATCCATAGTCCTACAGTCAGGACCTGAATTGTGCATTAGAAATGCTTGCTGGGAAGTATAATATTTAATGTAACCTTATTAATGCTTAATGTAATTTTATTTAAATAAGATGTGGCATAGTTGCTAGAACAGCTGTAGGTCAGATGACCACTGCAGTGGCAATAGTGATTTTTTTTTTATTATTTTTTTACTTTTTTTTTTTTTTTAATCTGTTTAAAAAGTGTTGCCTGCGTATGACTGGCTAGATGAGCCTTTGCCATCATGTTTAGTTAAATGAGGGCTGGTTCTTTGTTGCTAGGTTTATAATAGTTGCCCATATTGCGGAAGGAGCACTAAGTCCATTCTTATATTATCCTCTTCACTCTCAACCTTCCCCCTGGATCCCACCCCTTCTCGCCTCCTTCATTCTTTTTTTCCCCACTGCCTGCTCTCACCTTGCTAACCTCTTCAGTCTGTCCCTCTTCCCTGGCATTTTACCTTCATTCTTTAAACATATTCTTTCTCGCCCATTCTTAAAATCCGAACTTGACACCACATCACACTTTAACTACCTCCCCATTTCTCTTCTCCCCTTTGCCTTCAAAATATTTGAGCGGCTTGTCTACAACAGTCTCTGGAGATACCTCTGACAACTCCCTCCTTGATCCAGTCAGAAACTGTCTTGACCAAAGTCACCATCTATCTTCTCTCTGCCAAATCCAGGGCCACTTCTCTGCTTCTCCTCGTGGGCCTCTCCCTTTGACACCGTGGATCACCCTCTGCTACTCCCGGGGGTGGTGATAGGAGTGACCAGAGGTAGAAAGGGTTATGTCCTTGGCTCTCTACTTGTTTTCATTTTTTTATTTTTTTTTTGTACACCATCTCCCTGGGTGAACTAATCAGTTCCTTCACGCTCCAGTACCACCAATATGCCGACGACGTTTGACTCTCGCCTACTGCTCTCTCCCCTTCCCTCCTCTCTTGGGTGTCCAGTTGCCTCCCCACCATCTCCTCATGGATGTCCTTATGCTTTCTTAAACATAATATGGCCAAAACTGAACTTGTTATCTTCCCGCCATCAAGAGTGTGTTCTGACCTCTATCATTGTTGACAACACCACTATCTACTCTGGTCCCCAACGCCACTACCTGGGTGTCATTCTTGGCTCCTCCCTCTCCTTCGCCCCTCACATTCAATCTCTTGCCCAATCCTGTCATTTACAGCTCCTCAACATCGCCCATATCAGACCCTTCCTATTTCAGTATTCCACCAAAATGCTTATCCACTCACTAATCATTTTTCATCTTGACTGGCCTTCCCTGCTCCCATCTTGCTCCTCTTCCATCTATACTTAAGTCTAGCTGCAGCATTATCCTCTCTTGCCAGGAGAACCTTGACAAGGGTCATCACATAGTCTGCACTTTCAACTGGGTCACAAAGCTTTTTAACCATTAACCTAAAGCTGGGTACTTTCAAAAGAGAGAGGTAGCTTCAAGACATTGCAGACTCATGGAACGCCTTTTCTTCTCTCCAGTAATAAATTGTTAGATAGTTTAGGTTGACTACATGAACACTAGAGTAAATAAGACTTGACATATATGGAGACTAGCAGATCTTAACATTTACGCTTCAATGATACACAGTGGAAGGAGCCATTTGTGGGTTGAACTATTGAGCTTTTCAGTTCACTAGGAAGCACTGCCCTCCGATGAGGTGTTTTGTTCAGTGATATCATTAGTTCTTGGTAAACATGAAGGTTGTGTTCTCATGAATTTTGCTTTGGTATTCTCCAGTGTCCAGAAAATTAGTACACTTTAAAAACTATAAAATGCTGAAGGTGTAAAATGTCAGCTCTTTGTACTACTAGAGCATAATAACTTTGCTTTCAATGTCTGCATATATGTGCAGATGTGCAAGCTGAATTAGAACCAATTGTAGGTTCAGTTTAAGAAATTGTATTCGCTGAAGATCATGCGATTGGTTAACCAGTTATGGCACCTACTTAAAACTGAACAATCAACTTTTTTTTCCCCACATAATCTGTTTTAATTGTATTGTATTTCAGTTCAACCTTTGATTTAAATGGCAATCAACATACTAATAAATTGTCATGCAACAGAGGAATGTCTACAATTTAGATATCTATCATACAGAACATATGATCGATAATCGGTGCGATTGAGTGTCTGTTGCATGATCTATCGCACCATTCACAGCTAACCATGCTGCACTGTCATAAAGTGGTGTGGGTGGGTTTAGTCTGGTGTTTTCTGGTAATGCTCCTCTTTAGAGGTCATCAGATTGTTTCTCATTTAACTGTGATTTGTGTGTCTATTGGCATTTTTACTGTGACTGTAAATCTGACAGTTGTCAACACTAAAATTCACTCACCTGTAAAGTGCAGATTGTACATAAAATATTCTGTTTTCTACATCCAACTTCTGTTCTCTCTCTTTCCCCACCTCCCTTTACAATAGGGGTAACATTTATATTTTTCTTTCTTGCGTACATATTTTGAGCAATTGTCATGCAATTGTATTTCAGTAGACTATGTTTAGCTAATATTTTGCTTAATTGACATCTTAATATTTTGTTTGACATTAAACAGCAACGCTAAAACAGGAGTGATTTTTGTACTTCAAGCTTGGGCTGGCCCCAAGAAAATGTAATAATTGTGATGTTTTGTGCTAATAAATATTTTTGTGTGTAATTACCATATACTTGTAAAGGGAAAATGAAGCTTTTTGAATGCAAACTATTTTAATGCTATATGTTCTTTGCTCAAAAGTTAAAATAATTTCTAATAAAAACGCTTTTGTTTTTTGTGAATCGTAACCTGATTTATAAATTAAATTCTTAAGCCAAACGCAGATAATCACAGAATCAGATTCAAAACAAATCAATTTGAGGGTTCTTAAATCTGCACTACAATATAGTATGTGTATATGTGGTCAAAGTGGGTGGTATACTGCAACCTCTGCTGCCTTCATTGTAAAAACTATTTAATTCACTGTCTTTTCTCACTGTCACTTCTAAATTTCCAATTTGACGTGTGTGGGGGTGTGTAATTTTTTACACACACGCATGCTTGGTTCAATTGAGATCTGGAGGATTGTAATTCTTCTTGGCATGTTCCTCAAACAATATTTGCGGTGTGGCAGGGTGCATTATCCTGCTGAAAGTGGCCACTGCCATCAGGGAATATCGTTGCCAGGAAGGGGTGTACTTGGTTTGCAACAATGTTTTGGTAGGTGGTATGAGTCCTAGTAATAGACATATAAATTCCAGGGCCCAAAATTTTGCAGCAGAAAGTTGTGCAGAACATCATACGGTCTCAATCGGCTTGCTTTGTTTTCATAGTTCATCCTGGTGCCATCTTTTCCACCAGTAAATGACGCATTCCAGCCATCCACATGATGTAAAAGAAAACGTGATTCATCAGACCAGGCCACCTTATTCCATTGCTCCATGGTCCAGTTCTGGTGCTCTTGTGTCCATTCTAGGTGCCATTGGTGGACAGGGGTCAGCATGGGCACTCTGACCAATCTATGGCTATGCAGCAAACTGCAATGCATTGTGTGTTATAACACCTTTCTTTAATAGCATGCAATAACTTTTTCAGCAATTTGTGCTATAGTAGCTCTTCTGAGAGATGAGCTAGTCTTTGCTCCACACTTGCATCAATGAGTCTTGGGCACCCATGATCATGTCGCCGGATCAACAGTTGTCCTTCCTTGGGGAACGTTTGGTAGGTACTATCCACTGCATACTGGCAACACTTTACAAAACCTGCAGCTTTCGAGATGCTCTGACCCAGTCGATTAGTCGTAACAATTTGGCCGTAGTCAAAGTTTCTCCTATCTTTAATGCATGCCCATTTTTCCTGCTTCCAGCACATGAACTTCAAGAACTGACTATTCACTTGCTGCTTAATCTATCCCACTTTTTGACAGGTGTTGTTCTAACAAGATAATCAATGTTAATCGTTTCATTTGTCAGTGGTTTTAATGTTGTGGCTAATCGGGATATATGTTTTTTTTTTGTATTGTCTGGAATGCTTGGGACTTGGTTTTCCGCAATTTGAAACTGACTAAAATTGACTAAACCTTTGATATTTAAAAATGTAACTTCACTTTCTCTACTCTCACTGGAATTTCCCTCTTAAGTGGTTTAGCAGTGGTTATCACAGTGTCTGCAGAATAAAACTGTCTGTGATCACATCTGACATGATTACCTAAAACCTACAATTGTTTACTTTTTTTTTTTAAAGCACTTTCTGGATAACTGGTTTCTGGGTGAGATTCCATACCTGTAATGACAGAACTTTATCTTCTAATATATTGAAAATGTATACAAGATCTCTGTTTTAAATCTTACAGGATCTCCTCTCCCAAGAGCTTATGTTAATTTTAAAATCGACAAATTTGTCGAAACTGATAATTTCGTAACTTTGACACACTCGAGCATCCAAACCCTTACCTGGGTAGAGACAGGAAAAAAAGTATATTGTCATTGTCTTTGAGTAACTTCCCAAGCTGTCTTAGAAATATATAAACAGAAGGGAGGTAATATTGGGGCTGCCAATTAAGTACTTCAAGGAAACTAAATGATCAGTATGAATAATTTGCTTATTTCAGACTCCATGGCAGCCACAAGAAATGGAATGTGTCCGAGTAATCATAACACGGTGGGCTCAAATTGATTTGCAAGATCAGTGTTTATCTAAAACATTTTATTAACTACTTACAGAAACAGCCTTCCTGATGGTGGATCAGCAGATCCAGACAAATCTAGAATGTAATGTCTTGGGGAAAAAGTGTGAAGTTATGACTAGCCTGCTCCTTTGCAGGGATCTTTTGCAGAAACCTATCCTCTGTGCACCCAGGAAGTTGCCAACCGCCATCTAGATTGTGCCTTAAAGACCTTTTGACACCTCCTATCCATTTATCTTCTAGTCCTGTGTAATAACTTCTCAAATCAATTGTGTGTCTTTAGATGGAGCTTGCCCTTGACATGGACCTACAGTAAAGGCAAAATGCTGATCCATCTTCCTGGATTCTTTAGTTCTAGAAAGATATTCAGAAATGGCTCTGACCAGGTCTAATGTATGCAGTTATTTATTTTTTACTGTACTTGGTTGACTCTGGGCAAAGGGATGGAAGCATAAGCTATTGATATGAAATTTGGAAACAACTTTATTCAAAAAGTTAGAATTTGTTCATAAAACTACCTTTTATTTGTGTAAATGTTCTGAAATGATTATGGTGCAAAGAAAGCCTATGTTTCTTCTATCTTCCTGCTTGGTGTAATCGGTAAAGAGCATAATACATTTAGTATGCGCAAGATATCTTGTAAAGTTTCACAAGGATCTGATGCTAGATCCTCCAAAGTGAGATTATGATCTCAAGGTGCCTCAAAAGATCTGATGCAATAACAGATTCTTTTTACTTCTTGGAAAAAAAAAAAATGAATCGTACAACCAAATAATCTGATGCCTGACTTGTACCCAACAAAATGCTTAGTACCGCACCTGAATTTTTGGGGTCCCTTCTGTAACCCTTTTTGAAGTAAATCAAGCAGTTGTGGTATTGTAGAAGAGGCTGGAGGAACTAATCTAGATTTAAGCTGGGTACACACTACAGGTTTTTCATCCAATAATCGCCTCAACTAGCTAACATATGACCGGTCGGTCGAAAGTCAGGTTAATGTGTTTAGTGACACGATGGTTGAAAGTTCCCAAATGGTCTATTGTCGACTCACTTAGTTGGTTGTACCGTTCAATATTTTCCTTCCAATCACCTTTCCATCATGTAGTGTGTGTGTGTATAAATTTACAATCGACACACGCTAATCCTTTGATTCTTCCTCAAGCTGGGGCTCCATTGGGGGCATGAGTTTGGAAATTTCAGATGCCTGTACCTGTCCCACGTGGTGCGCTGTCCGCACATCACTGACTTGTTAATTGGATGATTGTAATGGAATAGCAATAGCAGTAGTCTATTGCATTGATGCATATGGCAGCCAGTTTACTAAAGTGTAGGGTTATACCAACCCTTTACACCTATATTGGCAACCTATTCATATTTACCCTTTTTTAAACTTATACTTGTATAAATGAATAAACTTTATAAACTAATATTAATCTTTATTAACTAATATTTGTAACATACGCCGATTAAACCACACAGTGTTAATGCAACAATTTTTTATTGCAGTAAAATTTTCAAAAATAATGCAGAATAATAATAGTTATAAAAATAGTACTACACTTTAAAGGTGTTAGTGGTTTGTGGCAGAACTGCTCCAAACAGCATAGACATTTCAACAAAATTCTTCCCAAGCTTTTTATAAAAAAAATAATTCTTGACGTCTCTTATAATCACTGTTATTTCTTTAAAATAATCGTTGAGCTTTACATCGGTTTTTTTCTCCCTCAGAACTTTCATCGAATATGACGATGGTATCTAGGAAACAAGGAAATGAAAAATGTTTAGCATTAAAATTCTATATCTGTACTAAAGTTAACAAAAGCCTTTATCCACCAGAAATAATCCCATTTGCTCACATTGCACACTGCTTGAGATCACTTTATGTTGTGGTCCCTCTGGTACAATCACAACAATAGCGGGCTTAACCTCCGTAGGTTCTGTAAAACAGGTGCCATTTTGGTTAATATAACGGTACAGGTATGTGCCCAAAACATTGTGTTGCCTACACATATTCATTTAAATACCTTCTTATATAACTTCTTTCATATGTCCGTATTAAACATCAATATTTTCTTGTTTGATAACAGGTGTAACATTAGTCGGGTTAGTGGTATTTAAGCTGCTCTTATCAAAGTTAATTCTTTGTTCTAAAAAAAAACAACCTATTTAACAAATCTAGCTTTTGCATTGCTTCATATTAAAATGAAATAAATAAACTCCTTCAAACTGGTACCATATACGTGGTACTCGCTTTTTTTTTTATGTTTCTACGAATTCACACCAGTCTCCAGTGGTCCAGTACTTTTACCATCATCCCCACCTCTCTTGGGTTCATTGGCTTTGCACTTTTAACTGACATACATTTTATTTCTCTTTCATCCAGTCTGGTGGACACTGCTTACCACGGGGTGTGAAGGGGATCATGGGAGTTGGCACCTAGCTAGTTAATTTCTAGCATTGCTGACAGACCCCTCCCCTTTATAACTCCCCACCCCCCCTGCCTTTTCCTCCTCAGTTTTTTCTAGGTGCCTATGGAGTTAGGCACTGTTTTAGTTGCTGCTAGGAGAATATCTTGGGCGGAACTGGGAGTGTGTTCTATTTGATTCGGGGTATTATAGCAGGGGGGTACATGTTAGACCTGCTGGGTCCGGTACCACATAGTTTTTTTGTTACACCTCTACCCCGAGGGCGATCAGGAAGTCAGGCAATACAAGTTTGTGTCGCCTCTCTTCTTTTACAAAGAGTCATTTACAGCCTAAGATTCACAGTGAGGTCCTCCCATTACCAGAGAGGTTGGGGGACGTTAATCTTGCTCCTCTGGCTCCAGGGACCTTGGTCGGTCCAGGAATCAGCCTTGCCAATAAATGTGTTACCGTTGTAGGCAATTCCTTTAGCCCTTCGGGGGGCCCAGTCCCTCCTTTAGGGCCACCCTGTTAGAATTCAGTCCGGCAATGCCACGGCTGTGGCATATGTCAACAGGGAGTGAGGAACCAGGAGTGCAGCCGCAATGAAAATTGCAGCTCAGATTTTTTGTTGGACAGAACAATAGGTTCCGGCAATTTCGGCAGTATTCATTCCAAGAATAAAGGATTAGGAGGCCGACTATCTAAGTCTAAATCAAATGATGCCGGGGGAGTGGTCACTCCAACCGGATGTATTTCAGTCTCTATTTCAGAGGTAGGGTCTTCCGGATATAGATCTCATGGCCTCAAGACACAACAAGAAGGTTCACAGGTTTTTAGCAAGGGCGATGTCATGGGAGCTCAGGTTGGGATACCTGGTTCCTCCGATTCCCATGCTTCCTCACATGCTCAGACGAGTAAGGCAAGGGGGTCTTCCGATAAGATAAGGATTTTGTCTTCCACCACGAGACGACCTCCTTCTTCAAGGTCCTTTCAGTCACCAGAATTTTCCTCAGCGCAGTTTAATGGCATGGATGTTGAAGCCAGCTTCTGGAGGGCTAGGGGTTTTTCCTCTAGTGTAGTTAACACTATGATGCAAGCTCGAAAACCAGTTTCGGCTCGCATCTATCAGCGGATTTGGAGAGCCTATATCAGATGGTGTGAAAATAGGTCATATCACACGTCTTCCTTCCGTCTCCCACGCTTATTGGCTTTTCTTCAGCATGGGCTGGAAGCAGGTCTTCGGTTAGGTTCCCTAAAGGTTCAGGTATCGGCTCTGTCAGTCTTTTTTCATCGGAAATTAGCGGAGTTACCAGATATCAAGACTTTTCTTCAGGGAGTCTTACATATTCAACCTCCCTATGTTCCACCTACAGCACCATAAGATCTTAACCTGGTACTGGACATGCTTAAAGGGCCTCCTTTTGAACCTTTACCTGAGGCAGATTTTAGGTGTTTAACCTGGAAGGTTGTTTTTCTTTTAGCAAGTGCATCGGCACGTAGGGTATCGGAATTGGGAGCTCTGTCTTGCCGGGAGCCATATCATCATCATCATCATCATTTATTTATATAGCGCCACTAATTCCGCAGCGCCATATCTGGTTTTTCACGAGGACAGAGCGGTTCTGAGAACACTCCCCTCCTTTGTTCCAAAAGTGGTGTCCTCTTTCCATTTGAACCAGGAAATTGTAGTTCCGGTTTTTTCATCTTCTCACTCTGATCGGCAGTCTATGAAAAAGTTAGATGTGGATGTGGTCAGGGCTCTCCATATTTATGTCAAAATAACATCTCAGATTAGACAAACCGATTCTCTGTTTGTCCTATATGATTCTAACAAAAGAGGCTGGCCAGCCTCTAAACAGTCCATTGCAAGATGGATTACGGCAACTATTAGGCAGGCTTACACAACAGCTAACCGGCCTGTGCCGGAGAGACTTACGGCCCATTCCACCAGATCGGTAGGGGCGTCGTGGGCAGCGAGGAATGGGGCTTCTGCTGACCAGCTTTGCAGGGCAGCCACCTGGTCTTCTGTCCACACATTTACCAAATTCTATCAATTTAATGTATTCGCATCCGCAGATGCAGATTTCGCTCGTAGTGCTCTGCAAGCGGGGGTTTCAGAGCGGTCCCACCCTTAGGGGGCTGCTTTAGAACGTCCCCATGGTAAGCAGTGTCCCCCCAGACTGGATGAAAGAGAAAAGAGGATTTATATACTTACGTTAAATCCGTTTCTCTGATTCCGTCTGGGGGACACTGCGATCCCTTCTGCTTTTCCTCTGTGTGCTCTTGTTTGATTGACCCTTCTCCTTGGGGACTTTTTAAATTAACTGAGGAGGAAGAGGCGGGGGGGGAGTTATAAAGGGGAGGGGTCTGTCAGCAATGCTAGAAATTAACTAGCTAGGTGCCAACTCCCATGCTTCCCTTCGCACCCCATGGTAAGCAGTGTCCCCCAGACGGAATCAGAGAAACGGATTTAACGTAAGTATATAAATCCTCTTTTCTTCTTCTTGACCATTTCCATCCCCGACCACAACTTCTTAATATTTTTTTGAGCCTTCTAGCACCATCTCTGCCTCCAACCCCCACCGACACCTGCTCCTCATATGCCATCTTCTCACGTCCCTTGGCGCCAGACAGGCTCCTCTGTAATTTTATACACTCGAACATAGTCTTTGGTTTCTGCTATGGACCAATCAGCGATGATGCTTGACAGAATGGAGCATTGTGAGTGAAGACTATTCGTGCATAATAACCTCGTGTATGGAGAATTTTGTCTTCTGCTTTTTATGTGTTTTTGGGTGTTGACTATACTGAAAGCTCTGCCCCTTTATGCTAATGTCTTTGGTATATCGTTACATGACCTGCAAATCTCGCTTCACCTGTGTATGAAATTTAAAATAATTGTTCAGGACAACATGGCTGTAAAAGTTGCTACCGGGACGGTCGCTCTTCCATTTATCATCTAAAACGAGGCTAGTGTGTATGCAGTCTATAGACCGAGCAATCGGACCATCGATCGGATGTTAAATCGATCAGCATAATAAGTTGGTGAAAAATTAGGCAGTGTGTACCCAGCTTTAGACCATATTATGACTGCAGTATACTTTTGAAGAATCCATTTCTGATGTCTCTCTCGGTCTTACTAAGTGTGCATGCAGCAAGAGGAATTGGAGGGAATACATACACCAATTAGAAAATTTTTAAATTCCTAGGTGTTGTCAGTACATCTATTCTCTCTGCTCTGTAGTGCCTGTGACGCAATTTAAATTGCTGTATCTTAGTATTAGGCTTATCACCAACAAATCTGTGTGAGGGACCCAAACTACACCACCAGCTGGGACACTTCCTTGTGTAGCGTCCATTCTCCTGGATGGATTTGATACTGACTGAAATAGTTTTACATGAAGTGCTACATGACATATCAGATTGTTTTCTGCCATGATATAATTGATGATATTGCTGTTATCTTGTTCCTGCTCTTGGTGCTTCCATGCTGATTTATGAATGCCACTAAGCTGCACTTATCAGAAAAGATATTTAGATGCTTGTGACATAATACTGACCTTCTTTCCAGAATGTTTGCATGTAATCTTCTTTGCCATATGCAGATGTAAGCACAACATTTTGGATCTGGAAACTGTTGTTTGTACAATCCATACTAATTCTAAGAGAGCCACTCCCTGTGCCTTCAATTTAGGATATTGCCACCTGTCAAAGGACACACTGATGTCATGTTTAAGTCTGATCGGACTGGATTGCTATCCTGTTGATTAAGTAAATGTAGCTAAATGTTTCTCATGTGTCATCTTGCCCACGGAAGGATATATATGGTTGAAGCAAACATTCCAAAATGTCTGTGACTATACCTTATGGAAGATTCCTGCTAACCCTTAACCTGATAAGATAGATGTTCAATTTTGACAAGACTTTCCTCTAACTGATATCTTGGGCTAGATTTACTAAACTGCGGGTTTGAAAAAGTGGAGATGCTGCTTAAAGCAACCAATCAGATTCTATAGGCAACATCCCCACTTTTTCACACCTGCAGTTTAGTAAATATACCCCCTTGTCTTTAATTGTGTCTATCTGCACTCCTAAAATTTGCAACTGATGAGAAAGTACAATAATAAGGATAATTTTTTAATGTCATAGTGGATATTATTTATTCACAGAGTGCCCTGTTCAGAACATTCTTTTACTTTGAAATTCAATTTCCTCTTTTACATGCTGTCATACAATGGACCCTATCTTTTCCAACCTCTCATACATTTGGCCCACAAATTGTACCAGATTTAGCTTTCTGGTTCTTTTTGCTCTCACCCTTCTTTCAACAGGTCCAAAATACCCCTTGGCTGTCTACGGAACAATAACTCAAGAGGACTAAACCCTGTTGAGGCTTGAGTTACCTCATGGATGGCAAACAACAAATATGGGATAAGAATGTTTTACTTCTTGCACCACAACTTTTCTCATCATGTGCTTTAATGTGCAGTTAAAGTGCTCCATCAAGCTCCATTTGTGGATGGTGTGAAGAACCATCACCCCTAATAGCTGACACATGTCCTTCATCAACTTATATTTGAACAGGGTGCCCTGGTCAGTGAGAATTTCCTTGGGAATTCCCAAATGTGTAAAAATCAACAATAGCTCGTTAGATATAGTGCTGGACTTTCTATTCCGCATGGGAACTGCCTCTGGATATCATGTCGCCTAGTCAAGCACCACTGGTATATATTGGGGCTCTCAAGCGAACTTCTCCAGTGGCCTCACAAGGTCGATACCTATACGTGCTAAGGGGACCTGAGCTATTGGTATTGGTTTGAAAGGTGCTCTATACATGGGTTTGAGACAGGTTCTCTGATAAGTGGGACAAGACCGGCAATTTCTTTTTACTGTTATATGTACATCAGGCCAGTAAAATTTGAGCAGAACTTGTTTTCGAGTTTTATTTACCCAAGTTGTCACCCAGAGACATGCGTATGTGCTGCTTTTAACACTTGAGGAACATGAATCTGAGAAGTGTTCTGTTTTTCTTCCTTATAAAATACCAATTCTACACAGAAAATTAATTTTAATAACAAAATATGGTATACTTTCAGTAGGCTGGGCAGCTTTTGCTACAACATTCACCAAAGTGGAGAATTCATCCACAATGTCACCAGTCAGTGTTGCTCTCGAATATCCAGGATTTCCCGAACAGTGACACTTTCGTACAAATCCTGCCTTGACCCCCAGGATAGCATTCTGGGTTGGCGGTTCCCAAAGATCAAAGTCCAGAAACTGGGCCTGATTCATTAAGGAAAGTAAAGCAAACAAAAGGAGTAACTTTGCACCTTGGCAAAACCATGTTGTCACGATCTGCCTCCTGCAGCTCCTGTTTGCCAGGAGCTATGTTGGGTCTTCTGGATATATATAGCCTGCAGTATCACCATGTCACCAAAGGGGCCACTGTGGCGCTTGAACTATTTCCCTTCCTGCTGAACTTGTTTTTAATGATGACACCTGCTGCTACTCCTTAAAAGACAGTCTCGCCCAGCAGACTGGGCCAGATAATCAGGTCACTCAACCTGATGGAAAGCATTTTCTTTTGACTCTTGTCCCTGATTATACTTTCCTGTCTATCTGTCTTGGTGTTTTGCTGTTCATTCCAGTGCCGCAGACACTGCTTCATCTACCCTGTTCCTGAATTATACACCTATGTGGTCTCTGTGCTTTTGTTCTCTGCAGCTCATTGCTTCTCAGGGTAACCTGTTCAGCTTACTTCTACCTTTACCTGCTGCTTGCTCTCAAGTATTTCAGCATTACCAGGCTACTCATCTCTACACCTCTCCAGAGGTATCCAACCTTGCAACCCGCAGGCTACTCTTCTCGCCACGTTTCTGCAGGTATCTAACCCTGCAATCCGCAGGCTACTCCTCTCACCTACTTTCTCTCCGTGGTCTTACCTTGGAAACCCTGACAGTATGATCTGGCCATAGAACTGAGCCTGCAGCTGCATGCTTTCTCCCCTTGTGTAGAGGATTCCCAGGGTATTGCTTTACTTCGTATTCAACATTTTTAAGACCATGGCTACTATTTCTTCCGAAAATCTCCTGTTCCAGATGCTTCAAGTGGACATTTTCCAACTACGCACTCAAATCTCTCAAGTATCTTCTTTGCTAAATAAGGTGCTTAAACAATTTCCAGTCCACTCCAGAGAGGTCCCTGTCCCTCCAGTCCGCTCCTGAGATATTATTGACGGTACATCTCGAGTTGCCATTTAAGGCAACTCAGGCTTTAAATGGCCCGAGTTGCCTTTTACTCAGTGCTGCCGTGTCCGGGGCTCCTCACATTGCTGCCGTGTCCAGGGCTCCTCACAGTGCTGCCAAATCGTGTGCCCAGTCCGGGCCTTCGAATATTTAAGCTTGAACCCGAGTTCTGCAAGCAGTTTGCCCACCCCGAGCTTTCCTCCAAGTCATGTGCTCTGTCCGAGTTCTCTCTTGCCATCTCAGTTGGGGATCCTTGTTCTCGATCCAACCCCCCCTCCCCCCAAGGTTCTGGTTACCCAATCACCTATAGTTTAGTTTCCAAAACTGCTGACTCTGCTCACGTTGTGGAATTCCCGCCACCTACCTTTGACGGAGACATCCTGCAATTTAATACCCTTGTAAGATTTTGTATCTTACTATCCATCGATACCCGACCTCCTAGATAGTTGTGTGTTTTGCATACTATCCTACTTTACAGGGAAAGCCCTGGAATGGGCAAACCCCCTTATTGAGACCCGCAGGCTACTCGCCTCACCACCTTTTAGAGGTATTCAACCCTGCAACCCGCAGGCTACTCATCTCTCCACCTTTTATAGAGGTATGTAACTCTGCAACTTGCAGGCTACTCATCTCTCCTTTCCAGAGGTATCCAACCCTGCAATCCACAGGCTACTCATCTCTCCTTTCCAGAGATATCCAACACTGCAATCCACAGGCTACTCATCTCTCCTTTACAGAGATATCCAACCCTGCAACCTGCAGGCTACTCGTCTCACCACCTTTCCAGAGGTATTCAATCCTGCAATCCGCAGACTACTGCTTCTCACCATTGCTTTACAGTATTCCCTATTCCACTGTGGTTATATTACTGCCTTACTAGTTATTGCATCCTGATCCTGTATTACCTGTGTCTCTAATAAAACCACTTTGTTCACCTACTTTCTCTCCGCGGTCTTACCTTGGGAACCCTGACACCTATTGTATTGGATAGGGAGGTAAATTTAAAATGTGGGTACAGATTTATAATTGGGGTAGGGCAAGTCCTATATCAACCTTAAGTTTCATTGTAAAATTAAAGCTATGACATATTTTTGTGTGTTCTACGTGAAAAAAACAGCTACTATTTAACTTATGTGCAAAATAATAAACTACTTTGCACCCCTTGCATTGTAACATGGTTTTGCCTTACTTTCCTTAATGAATCAGGCCCACTGTGTTTTCTTGGGCAGATTCTTTAAAACCGGGTTTCTGACAGTAACGGTTTGGTTTTTAGTGTGACTGGCAGAGTTCTTTCATAATCCTCAGTTGCCCGATGTATGCAAAGGACCTTCACCATGGGTAACTGAGTATTTACGGTTTCGGGCAGGGCAGAGCTGGAAACCAATGTAAGCTCCCAGAGTCAACCAAATCTAGGACAATATTTTGGTTTATAAGCACAGTCACTTGAAACCAACAAGGACTTCCTGATATGGGACTTATAGTACAACAGCTTGGATAAGCTGGCCCAACATACGTGACAGAACAATCATGGGTTCCTGTAACCTAAGATGCTCAGCCTGAAAGTGACCTTGCTTCCCACATTTGAAGCACTTCGAATTAAACACCTTTGTAATCGGCCCTCTGTCAATAGCAGTTTTACCATTGGGCCCTGTGGAAATGATTGTTAAAGCTGGCTTTAGTGTTACAGCTAGCGGCACTAACATAAGCTTTCAGAACATGTATTCGAGGTCTTCACCTATAGCAGTCGCCTTTCCCATAGAGCTTTGTGTGTTCACAGGTACTCGGATGCCCCCAGGTCTTAACTAAAGCGGCGTTGGCCTGTAAAGGCAAACCTCCCTTTACAAGCCAGCGCCGCTTTAAATTTTAGCTGTCAACTCGTCGATTTTCGGCGAGTTGAAAAAACCGGACCATGATACATTTACCCCAAGGAGTTGGATCAAGGGTGAAAATCAAAAGTGCAATCGAATGGAGAGGTGCGAGTGAAGGAATGACATGAATTATTATATGCAAATTCTGCCCTTGATAACAAGGATGACCAATTATCATGGAATTCAGAGGTGTACAACCGTAGAAACTGTTCCAAGCACTGGTTAACTCTTTCAGTCTGTTTTTTTTGACTGTGGATTGTATGCTGGTGAGAGGCTAAGGTTAACCCCGAGAAGTGAACAAAAGGATCTCCAAAATTGTGCAACAAATTGAGAGCTGCGATCCCATACAATAGCTGTGGGCAGGCCATGGAGCCGGAAGATATGTTGAACAAAGAGTGATGCTAGACTCCGTGCGCTGGGAAGTTTAGTCAAAGGAATAAAATGAGACATTTTACTAAACCCGTCAACAACAACCCAAATAATGATGTGTCCTGCGGAACAGGGAAGGTCTACGATGAAATCCATATACAAGTGTGTCCAAGGCTTTGAAGGGATAGACAGTGGCTTAAGCTAGTCTGAAGGGCAGTTCCAGGGACTTTTGTTCTTTGCACACTTTTCACAGGACAGAACAAAATTCTTGACATCGGAAAACGAGGAAGGCCACCAATTGGAATGTGAAAAGATCTCCATGGTCTTGGAGATTCCAGGATGACCGGCGGTCTTGCTCTCATGGGCTTCGGAGAGGACTGCTTTTCTTAGGTGGACTGGAACAAAGAGACGGTTTGCCAGTGTCTCTGTGGGAGCCAATTTCTGGAATTTACTTAAAGTTACACCCAAATCTTGGGTTAATCCATCATGAATAATGGAAGATGGGATAAAAGGCAACGGTTTAGAAGCAGGTACATGAAGAGAAACGAAACTTCTAGATAACGCATCCATCTTGACATGATTGGATCTGGGTCTGTAGGTAATAATGAAATGAAATCCGGTAAAGAAGAGTACCCACCGAAGTTTTCTGGAATTCATCCTTTTTGCAGACTCAATATACTGGAATTTTTTATGGTCGTTGATAACCGAGATAACATGAATGGCCCCTTCCTGCCACTAGAAATCTAAAAAAGCAAGCAAAGGTTGGGGAAATCGGAGTTCAAGCAGAATCCAGAGAACAAAGTCAAGAGTTGACAACAGCAATCAGTCAGTAATTGATAAACAGAGGATCCACAGGGAACAGGAATAAAGCAACAGCAGGTCACCAAGCCTCAGGGAGACGCCATAACTGAAAGGGAGGCTAAGCCCTCCCTGCCTTAAATACAGATTTGGGCCAATCAGAATAAGGGGAACTACACTAATTACCACCCAGGATGCGACTTATTAATTTTATTGCTTAGCGTACTCACCCGGCTAGTAGAGGTGCCGGGACGCAAGTTCTTCATAAGACTGTGGGTCTGACTGCAGCACCCATCTGTGCTAGACCACGGTCTAGACCCTGGATGCGGTGATTTATCATCAAAACTTCAATAATCCGAGTGGGCAAATTCACCACTGTCTGCAGCCATATTTTTAAAATTTTGATAAGCTCATACAATTCTGTTCTTACTGGGTTTTCTTTGTCATAGTGCCACTCGTGATAGCTCTGGGTTCGACCTGACCCTGAAACCCAAATATGAGCCAATATCTCAGATTTAGTAACAGATAATTGGAGACCCGGTACTCCTCCAGATTCATTTAACCTTTCTGAGCTTCACACCAGCCTTTCAGCTCAAACATCAGAAGTACAAATTCCCTTTTTGCAACTCTCTCAAAAGACACCAGATACATTTCTATGTTACCAGCTGGTGAAATTTTCTGCAGAGCCAGACCAGGTAGTACATTTCTGTCACACCTTACCTGGGCTAACTTCCCATAAGAGCCTGGTGTTTTCCTACTGTGCCTCTGCAAGTCGTAGCACTTGAGTCTGCTGTTCTTGATGTGCAGTGGCCACGTTCACAAAATTCCTTGATGTTAATTTCTATGTGGGTTGGGAGCTTCACTGACCCCCACAACAGCAAGTTGTCACCTCCCCACATGCCCTTTACATGCTTCTCAGAACTCCCCACATATCCCTTAAATTCCCATCAGGCTTGCCCCTCATGCCAGCCCCTCAAACTTCTCAACATGCCATTTTAAACTTACAGAGCATCGCTGGAGAAATCCAAGGATAATTGCAATGCAGACTTTCTCACACTGTGCTTGATTGCAGAGTACTTGTTCCTCACTGTATAGTGGCAGCAGGAAGATGAGTGTGGTTACACCATCACTTAACTGGAGAGGGGGAGCGTTAAAAGTCATTGCGGGTGGAGTGGCTTTTCCCCACCAGGCTAATCATACAGATATAATACTGAGCGAGCAGTAGGCACAATATCAGTACACTCATCACCACAAATACTCTGCAATGTTGTGAACATCCCTATTGTCTGATTGGGTAAAGGTTGTTCTACAAGTGCATGTTTGTTATGTTTGTGCCCAGCCGCCGCGACTCACTCACCTGCGTCCCGGCCGTCGCTATGACGACCGGGACGTCACTTCCGGCCAGGACCCGGCCGTTGCCAGGGCAACGGTCGGACACTTTCTGTCTGGCGCTGCGTTCCGGCGGTGAGGCTGTGTCGGGCGCGTGCGCACTACCAGCCTGTGGGCTAATTAATTTATTAAAGTGTTTATTCAAGGGGCTGTGTATTCTCAGAGCCAGGCTCTGATTGGCTGCTCACAGTATTTAAGGCCTGCTGCCTCATTGCCGGTTATAGCTTCGTACTCCAGTCTGCTGACCTGCTTGTTCCTGTTCCTGTCCTCTGAAACTGCTACTGATTTCCCGTGTATGACCCTTGGCTTTGAATTGGACTTCGCTTGTGTATCCTGTGACCCTGATCTCTGGCCTGTTTACTGTTTTTGCTATCCGCTTGTGACCCCTGACCTCAGCTTGTTTTCCGATACTGTTGTCTGCTGTTGGCCCTTGGCCTCTGCGTGGACCTCACTCCGCTTGCCTGGGTTCTCCCCAGCCGGTACACACTTCACGACCCTCTGTCAGTCTGCGGCCCAGTCTGTCCCCACCATCAGGATTTTTAGGAGGCTTAGAAAACCAAATCAAATAATATATTGTAGTTTGAATAAAAAAAACATGATTGTGGGAGCATACAAACTCTTGCAATATCTGACCAAACAGTCGTTTATTGTGTGATCTGCACAGTAATTGCATTAGTGTTTACCCAGTTTAACATTGCAGTTAGTTGTACAATTTGTAACTAACCAATAGCTACCAACTTGCTTTCATCGTCTAAAGGGCAGTAGACAAAAGCTAATTGCTGATTGGTTACTGTGGCTCAGTGCAAAGTTTACACTTAACTGCAGTATTAATAAATGAACCCTTATAAATTTTCCATCACTGTTCTATTTCCTGTTGTGGTGCCTTATATGTGATTTAAATTAGTTGATAGTGTGGGGTGTCCTAAAGGCTAAAGATCCAGTGATGTGGATAGTCAGAGCCAATGTACTGAAAGTTGGCAGACTTCCTACAGCTTGATGTTGACATAGAAAAGCTTTGCTGTAAGTTAACATTATGTCAGTGTAAAAGACTTTCTTGTCCCCCGCTCCTGTTCTCGATCGCAGCCGCTGATTTGTTCTTCTGGGCAGGCGGCGCGTGGCTACGCTCATTTGACACAGGCGTGGAATTTGAATTCCTTTCCCCTATATATTGCACGTTCTGATACACTGCCTGTGTCGGAGCAACAAGTAAAAGCTTAGCATCTGGCTCTCTCTCTCTGTGTATGCTGTGCTGCTTCCTGGTGTTCCTCCATGTATGACCTCTGGCTTGTTAGACCACTGCTTCTGGATTATTCTACTGCCGTGCTCCTGTGTATCTGACCTGGCTATTCTTACTGACTATTGACTGTGCTCCTGTGTATCCGACCAGGCTATTGATACTGACTACTCTGCTGCCTGTGTCTCCATGTATCTGACCCAGTTATTATTATTGTCCATTCCCCTGTCTGAGTATCAGTGTATCCGACTCTGCGACTCTCCTGAAGCCCGGGGGGTCCGTTAGACTTCACACCTTAGGAAGGCATGTGGTAACTCTGACTAATAGGAGTCTCATGTGAGACGTAACAGTTTGATCTGACCCCTACTAGATGGGCGGATCCGGTAACCCCTCTGCAAGGGATCTTTTGGAGCATCTTGCTGCTCGGGTGGAGGAACAAGAAAGAAATCAGGCCCAGCTACCACAATTTCTACAGGGTATGTCTGCTCGACAATAAACCCTTCAGAATACTCTAGCCTCACAGGCGGCTATGCCACCTTCTCTGCCTTCTCCTCCACAACCTCCTTCTTCTCTTGCACCAATCCGACACCCTCTGCATCATCGACTTCTCAGCTTCGGATCCCAAATCCTCCTAAATTTGACGGAGATCCTAAAGCTTGCCGTGGTTTCTTAAACCAATGCGCCATCCAATTTGAGTTACAGCTAGCAAATTTTCAACAAAGTTGGCATATTATATATCTTTATTATCTGGACAAGTTCTAGCCTGGGCATCCCCCTTATGGGAACGCAATGATCCAATTTTTGCATAATTGTACCACATTTTTGGAAACCTTCAGGTGTATCTTTGATGAACCTGGACAGGTCTCCAACGCGGCCTCTGGTATTCTGCGCCTTCGCCAAGGCACTCTATCTCTAGGTCAAAATGCTGTCCAGTTCTGTACCTTGGTGACCGAACTTCGCTGGAACAATGAAGCTCTTGCGGCCGCCTTTTGGCAAGGACTCCTGGATCGGATCAAAGACAAATTGGCTGGTCGTGAACTTCCTTCTTCTTTGGATGCGTTATTTCTCTATGTAACCAAATTGATATACGTTTCCGGGAGCACACTCAAGAGAAGGAGATGTCCCGCCAACCAGGGTTTCGTTTGGCTCCTCACTTATAGAATCCTGTGGCACCTTTAGAGGAACCAATGCAATTGGGGAGAGCCCGTCTCTCTCAGGAGGAGAGATAGAGACGATTTAAGAACCATTTATGCTTATATTGCGGAGAACCAGGTCACATAGTGAGCAATTATTCCAAACGTCCGGGAAACGACAAGGCCTAACCGGCTCCGGAGAAGTCAGGTTAGGTGTCTTTGCTTCTTTTCCATCAGATTCCAGTTTTTCCATCCAGGTTCTCCTTCAATATGCTGACAGTCAGCTTTATCTTCCTGCTCTCATTGATTCCGGGGTGGCAGGGAATTTCATAAGTGCTGCTTCAGTCACCAAATTAACGTTACCCACATTTCTCCTGGATCATCCCATTGCTATTACTGCAATAGATGGTAGTCGCATTGTAGGAGGATCTATTAGGAGACGTACTATCAACCTGTCCCTTCAGATTGGATCATTGCATAAGGAGATCATTTCGTTTTCTGGTCATTCCTGAGGCTATAAATCCATTGGTACTAGGCTTAGACTTCATTTCCCCATCCTGGACTGGCATAAGGCCGAAATACTTGCTTGGGGACCCGCTTGTCACTCTCAATGGCTTCTAAAGATAGAATAATCTTTGAGGGCTGTCTCTTCTGTATCTGAGGTACCCTCTGATATTCCTCCGCAATACAACTCATATTCTGATGTATTCTGTGAAAAGGAGGCTTGCAAGTTTCCTCCCCATAGACCCTGGGACTGCAGCATTGAACTCTTGCCGGATTTGATGCCACCTCAAGGGCATCTACCCGCTGTCATTGCTTAAATCACAGTGTATGTCTGCTTTTATTGAAGATAACCTTAAGCAGGGTTTTGTTAGGAAGTCTTCCTCTCCTGCCGGGGCCGGCTTTTTTGTTAAAAAGAAGGACTGTGGTCTCTGTCCCTGTATTGATTACAGAGGACTGAACGCTATCACCATGAAGAATAAGTACCTTCTGCCACTAATCTCTCAGTTGTTTGACAGAATTAGAGGGGCTTCTATTTTCTACAAGCTAGATCTCAGAGGTGCGTATAATTTAATCTGTATCAAGCATGAAGACGAATGGAAGACAGCATTTAACACTCATGATGGACATTTTGAGTATTTGGTTATGCCCTTTGGGCCATGCAATGCCCCTGTGGTGTTCCACAACTTTATCAACAAATTTTTTTTTATAACTATTTATTTTGAAAAATAGCAATCATGTACAGATAAGAATCAACAATTAGTACATTTGCAGGGCAAGAGACAAAAACAGAGAACAGTACATGTCATGGGCATATGTCAATGAAGCTAAAAATATTTGAATAGCAAATAACAAAATTTTTGAGATATTCTCTACCAATTTTTGGTGATATACTTGGATGATATCTTTTTATATTTTCTCCTGATATCACTTCCCATCAGAAGCAAATCTCTATAGTTTTTGATCGACTCCGACAATATCGATTATACTGTAAGTTGGAAAAATTTGTCTTTCCCTTCCTAGGATACATGGTTTCAGGCTCTGGTCTTCAAATGGACCCTGAGAAACTTAAGGCGATATTGGAGTGGCCCCAGCCTGTGGGTCCTATGGTGGTTCAATGGTTTTTGGGGTTTGCCAATTACTACAGACAGTTCATCAAGGGGTTTTCTTCCTTGTGGCACCCATTACCGCATTAACTAAGAGGTCCACCAATTCTAAACTTTGGCCTCCTGAGGCTGTGGTGGCCTTTACTTCACTTAAGGAAGCCTTTACTTCTGCTCATATCCTACAACAGCCTGATCCCACTCTTCCTTTTTACCTTGAAGTGAATGCCTCCTTTATCGGTGTTGGAGGCATCTTATCCCAGAAGAACTCCTTGGAAAGACTGTCTCCATGTGGCTTCTTCTCTTGAAGATTATCTGCTGCGGAGAGAAATTATGGTATTGGCAACAAGGAACTTCTCGCCATCAAATTGGCCCTGGAAGAATGGAGACATCACTTGGAGGGGGCCTTAATTCCTATAACGGTATATACCGATCATAAAAAATCTTCTAAATCTACAATCTGCACCCTGTTTCAATCCTTGACCGGCCAGGTGGTCATTATTTTTTTTCTCGTTTCGATATGATTATTACGTTCAGGCCTGGCTCCAAAAACAAAAAAAGGAAATGCCCTCTATTGTTCCTTTGACTCTACAGATTCAGAGGTGGATTCTAGAAGACCTGTCCTTGATCCAGAATATATTGTGGCCACCACTCCTACTCGCCTAACTATTCCACATGCAAAAACTTTTGTTCCACTCCATCTGCGTCCCAAACTTCTCAGGCGGGCTCATTCTTCTCGTTTTTCCAGCCATTACGGTACTAAGAAGACCAAGGAATTAACATGTTGTGGTTATTGGGGGCCTTCCTTACTCTAAGATGTGCAAGATTTTGTAGCCGCGTGCTCTACTTGTGCTCAAAATAAAGTCCCCCGTTAGTCTTCCTATGTTTGGCCTGCCTGCTGCTGATAATTCTTCAGAGTATCCTGTGTCTTGTTCCAGTCTGAATCTTTGGTTTGTTCAACCATCCTCTATTCTGACACCCATGGATCGATCCAGTACCTCATGCTTCCTAGCAAAACCTCAAGTCCTCTCTACCGTGGTTCATGCAGTACCTCATGCCTACTGAGTAAACAATGTTTCCTGGTATCTATGTTTCATCCAGTACCTTGTGCCTCTGATTTATGTAGTGCCACATGCCTCCTGAGTCTACCAGGCATCTTAACACAGTGGTACATCTAGTGTCTTCAGCCTTCTCTGCTTCTCCAACCCCTGAGCTAGGTGTGGTATCCGGCTACTCTGTATTGCCTCTACGAACTGTTTTATTGTTTGTGATTTCCTGAGTTATTCAAGCCATATTGCCAATGCTGCTGTTTTTAACTGCTGCCTTGAACTGTGTTGCTGTTTATCATTTACTGCACCAGTGAATCATTTACTGCCTGTGAATCTCTGCCTAATAAAGACATTATCATCTCTCTGGAGCTCATGCTAGGAATCCTGAAACATTAGAGGTTAACATTCTCATTAATGCTCATTAATCATCAATCATTTTAAATATTTTGCACCTGAAAGGCTATTTTTTAATTCCAAAAAAATAAAAGAATAATATATTTATATTAATAGGACGATATAAAACCCTTACAGGAGAACGGTGGCAGGTGAGGTACAGCAGGAAGAGATGTCTGTCAGAAGTAAGTAGCAATGTGTTGGTGAAGCAAATGGCAGCATGGGGTGACTGGCAGCAGGGAGTAGATTGTGGGAGATTGGGCGTCTGGAAGCAGGAATGGGAGTATGGCAGATGGGGTGTCTGGAAGCAGAGAGGGGTAGTGTGGCAGTTGAGGTTTCTAGCAGCAAGGAGTGGAGAGAACAGATAGAAGAAGGGGGAGCACTACAATGTACAGTCTAGGGGGGAAGAACACCACAGTACAGCAGCAGGAATGGAAGGGTGGCAGATGCAGTGTGTGGCAGCAGGGAGGGGAAGCATGGCAAATGGGGTCTCTGGCAGCAGAGTGGCAGAACATAGACGTAAGGCATAACTCACCACGATACACAGCAGCCTAGGGATAGAACATATAGATATAAGGGGGGTGACAAGTTGGAAACTGGAAGGGGGCTCTCAGACCTGGCCAGGCCCACTGCCTGTTTCCAGGTGCTAAATAGACTGTATATTTCCCAAACTTTACAGTGAACTCAGATGACTTAGCATACTGCAGTCTTTTTACCAACCACAATATACTGTTGTTTACATAGTCCTGGCTTAATGGACCATGCTTAATAAATAGTATACAATTGCTTATTAAACAGCCTCTAATTTTTTTTGTTCTATTCGTTTTTTTTCCAGATGTGAGTCTTGTTACACTTTGTAGTAAATTGCATGTTGGATTATATTTTCAGCTTATTTTATTTTGCTATCATCTGTTTTATTAGTGTATTTATAATTATAACCCTTTGAAATCTCAGCTTCCTGTGTAGTATGTTCTCTCCTACACACATTCAAACTCCGGCGCAGTGCCTCCTTCCAAATCTGGTCTGAGTCTTCTAGGTTACGAAAGGCAAGGTGCCCCAGCCAGGGGACGATTTGGGAAAACCATTGCCACTCCAACTCCAAATTTGAATCGCTATTTTCTGAAACACAATCCAGTTTCTGGATCTAATAAACCTCAAGAGACGTTTTATTTTATTTTGTTCTTCTGATGGTTGAGTTTATATTTAATTAAGCACTATTTACTATTAAGTTATATAATGAGATGCACTATAAATTAATCAATTAATACCAGGCAGTGACAATTGTGATTTGTAAGGAAAGCAAAATTACAGTATAAATAGCAAAGTTAAGATAAATTAAAGGGAGACCTGTAAACATGAATGTTACCATTGATACTCAATACTCAATACAGATAATCTGAGAAATAGAATAATAAAAACCATCAGGAAATATATACCTAACTATAAGGTTTATTATATGAAATCAAACCTGACACACTCTGTGCTAAATTCAATGAAAATACAGTATTCCTTAGCAGAACCTCTTTATGATTGTGTAAAACACAATCTTCTTAATACAGAAAATCATTTATTTTCACTTCTTTTTCTTTATCTTTATTTTTAATATAATTATTTAAAAATAAATATTTACAAAACAAATGTGGAATGTTAAATAATCACTTTTTAATCAATTAAAACTACTTCGGGTTCTGATCTCTGGCTACGTCTAACTATGATTCTGTTTCTGATTCCTGGCTCTGTCTAACCATTACTGTTACCTGTCTGGTTGCCAAATACGCAGCTCTCCATTCCTGGCTGGAGTGATGGTGTCCCGAGAAAGCCACGGCAACTCTACCATTATCATTTATATGACCCATTCTGTTTGCTGATGTCTGAGGGCATATCTCTCTAGTGTTCAGCTACTACACATCCATTCCAGTCTGCATCCTGACCCAGTTGTGCAGCTCCACTTAACGCAATTGGAGTGTTAAGAATTTGCATTGGCTTTTGCACTATTTCAAGTGCTATTGTGGCTGGCTGTTCTTTGGGTCTGTCTCAGAATATTTTAGACACTGGGCTTTGTTATATACTGCTGGTAAGTACACTGTGACATTCCCCTGTACCACATCTGCTGATTTTGGTTGATCTCCTGCTCTGAAATTGGGACTGTATCCTGCATTTCTGTCTGTTGATATAGCAGAGCCATCTGCATATTATTCTGAACCTGATAAATCTGCATATGATTCTGAACCTGATAGTCTGTATCTGAAACTCTGCACATACTGTACTCTTTGTTGCTGATATATTGTGTTATAAAATAAAGACTGTCATTTTTAGTCACACACCTCAGAATTTCTGCTGCTAACCTAACACTCGGCCTAATGTCCCAACGGTGTACCTATATACCTATGGCTGGGGTTTAGTTGGATTGTGGACATAGTAAGGGCCAAGTGGAAGTGGGGCTTCCAAAGGGGCTCCCAGCAGATGTTGTTTTAGGAACTGATTTGGGCCATGGAGTGCCAATACCGTGACCTACAGCCAAGGTATGGCTGGCCAATTTAGTCCCAACCAGATCTCCAGACCTGCACCAGAAGTCTTGGATGTGTCACCCACTGCAGTCCATGAATCATTGCCAGTAAGTGAGGCACACATGGCTCAAGGGGTCCTGGGGGAGGGAGGTGGACTGGGTAGAGTTTAGTCATGCCCAACGAACAGACCCTTGTTTACCGGAGTATGCAGCTGAGCAGACCAACTTATTAGTGAAGGGAAACATCCACAGATAGTATGGGAACATGATTAGTTGTATTGGGTGACAGAGACGCCCTGTTACGGACTTACCTTATCCCCGCCGCTCCGTCCAGCCGCACTTCCGCATTCAGGACCATGTGACCGCACCCGGAGGCGGTCACATGACCACAACCTAGAGGCGGGGATTTTGAATCCCCTTCTGTATAAAAACCTCACTCTGACACTCGCTGAGTGTCAGAGCAACACTTACCTGTTCCTGGCTCCTGCTCTTCGTGGATTGCAGTGTCTTCCTGTTCCTGTGTCTCCTGTGTGCTGTTCTCTGCCTGTTTGACTTCCCTGGCTCTCTATTCCCTGTGTACCGACCCGGCTTGCTGACCATTCTCCTATTCTTGTGACCCGTGTACCGAACCTGGCTTGTTGACTCCGAGTTGCCTTCTGATTCTGCCTGACTCCATTCCTGTGTACCGAACCGGCTCGTTGACTCCGCTACCACCGCTTCACTCCGCTGTACTACATCTTGAGGCGAACCTGGGGACCGCGACCTGCGACTCCTGGCAGCGAAGCCCACCCCGCCTTGCGGCGGTTCTTGGTGAACACCGGGGAGATCGTTAGACTCCGCACCTCAGGTAAGCCAGCGCTAATCAAGATTAGTAATATAGTATCCAGAATCTGTTACAGTTTGCTCTGACCATGGATACCACAGCTAAAGATCTGTTGGAGCATTTAGTAGGAAGGATGGATAAACAAGAAGCTAACCAAGAGCAACTTTTAAAATTCCTCAATAGTCTATCCACTCGCTTGGATGTTGTCCAGAACACCCTAGTGGCTGGTGGATCACCTGGGCCGGCAGTGGCCCCTGTACCTCAGGCCGCAGCAGCAGCTTCTTCCTCGCAGCTACGGTTGCCTAACCCACCTAAGTTCGATGGAGACCCTAAAAATTGCAGAGGTTTTTTAAATCAATGCTCCATACAATTCGAGCTTCTACCTGGGAACTTCCCCTCCGGAAAAACGAAAGTGGCCTATGTGATTTCGTTATTGTCCGGTCAAGCTTTAGCATGGGCTTCCCCCTTGTGGGAGAGGGACGATCCCATTCTACATAACTTCAACCTCTTCTTGTCCACCTTCAAGAAAATATTTGATGAGCCAGGAAGGGTGTCCAATGCCGCTTCCGGCTTACTACGTCTCCGCCAGGGAAACCAGTCTGTGGGGCAGTATGCGGTCCTCTTCAGAACCATGGCCTCTGAACTTCGCTGGAACGATGAGGCTCTAGTAGCTACATTCTGGCAGGGCCTTTCAGACCGAATCAAAGACGAGTTGGTATCCCAGGAACTCCCTACGTCTTTGGACGACATTATCTCCCTCTGTGTCAAAGTTGATTTGCGTTTCAAGGAACGTAATTCTGAGAAGGAACAGTCGCGGCGTAGCATGATTCGCTTGGCCCCCAACTTCCAAACCCCTGTTCTTCCCCCTGAAGAGCCCATGCAACTTGGGAGGACCCGCTTATCAGCCGAAGAGAGGGAGAGGAGATTTCGGAACAAGCTGTGTTTATATTGTGGAGAGAGTGGCCATCTTCTGAGTTCTTGTCCCAAACGCTCGGGAAACGACAGGGCCTAACGAGTTCTGGAGCTGTGTCGTTGGGCCTCTTTTCTCAGTGTCAGTCAGTTCCCAATAGTAATGATTGCCTGTCTATTCCCATTTCCCTTCAGTTAGGACAAAAGACCTTCCCGCAGTCGGCTCTTCTAGATTCCGGAGCCGCAGGAAATTTCATTTCCGCCACAGTAGTTAAACAATTCGCTATTCCCACACAAGCCTTGGAACAACCCATCTCTCTGATGGCCATTGATGGGGGAAGAATCCCTGAGGGGTCCATCCTGGTACGCACTATTCCTCTTCTACTTCAGATAGGAGCACTTCATCGGGAGAAGATTTCTTTTTTAGTAATACAAAGATCTACCAACCCAGTCATCCTAGGACTTCCTTGGTTTCGTGCCCACTCTCCCACCTTGGACTGGAAATCTGGTCACATATTGTCCTGGGGACAGTCCTGCTTCTCTCGCTGCCTACAGAGAGTGGTTCCCCCGAATAGTCCCAGACGTACCCAAGAATTTCCTGTGACTCTCCTGCCCGAGCCATACCAAACCTTCTCTGATGTTTTCTGTCAACAAGAGGCCACTAGACTTCCCCCTCACAGAATCTGGGACTGTGGCATTGATCTGATACCTGGTAAACCCATTCCCAGGGGCCGTGTTTACCCCCTTTCCCTCCCGGAATCTAAGGCTATGGAGGAGTACATCCAAGAAAATCTAAACAGGGGCTTCATCCGCAAGTCTGCCTCCCCAGCTGGGGCTGGCTTCTTCTTCGTAAAAAAGAAAGATGGGGGCCTCCGCCCTTGCATTGATTACAGAGGCCTGAATGCCATTACCGTTAAAAATCGGTATCCACTGCCACTGATTTCTGAACTATTCGACCGGATCAAGGGTGCCACCATCTTTTCTAAACTTGACCTCAGAGGAGCGTATAACCTTATACGCATTAAGGAGGGGGATGAATGGAAGACGGCGTTTAACACCCGAGACGGCCACTTTGAATATCTGGTCATGCCTTTCGGGCTATGCAATGCCCCAGCCATATTTCAGAGCTTTATGAATGAGCTGTTTCAAGACCTCTTGTACCAATCTGTAGTCATCTACTTGGACGACATTCTCATCTTTTCTCAAGATCTAGCATCTCATCGTACTCATGTATTGGAGGTCCTCTCTCGTATCCGAAGAAATCAGTTATTTTGCAAATTGGAGAAATGCACCTTCGAGCAGAGACAAATTCCCTTCCTGGGGTATATTATTTCGGGCACCGGTCTACAGATGGATCCCACAAAATTGAAAGCCATACTTGACTGGCCCCAACCTTCAGGCCTTAAAGCCACTCAACGCTTCCTAGGATTCTCCAACTATTATCGTCAATTTATCAAGGGGTACTCCTCTCTC
The DNA here is from genome assembly GCF_038048845.1 of Mixophyes fleayi. Taxonomy (NCBI): domain Eukaryota; kingdom Metazoa; phylum Chordata; class Amphibia; order Anura; family Limnodynastidae; genus Mixophyes; species Mixophyes fleayi. The sequence continues at coordinate 153,106,073 of NC_134407.1, read as the reverse complement.
GTGGCTCCCATCACAGCATTGACCCGCAAATCTGCTGATGCTGGTATTTGGTCCTCTGAGGCTATCCAAGCCTTTATATTATTAAAGTCTCTCTTTTCATCCGCACCCATTCTTCAACAGCCAGATTGTTCTCGTCCCTTTGTCCTGGAGGTGGACGCCTCTTCTGTTGGCACAGGAGCCGTACTATCACAGCGAGGTCCTTCTGGAAAACTTCATCCCTGCGGATTCTTTTCCCGTCGCTTTTTACCTGCTGAGAGGAATTATGGGATTGGCGACAAAGAGCTCCTGGCCATCAAACTGGCTCTCTCCGAATGGAGACATTTACTAGAAGGAGCGCAATTCCCTATCACCATATATACCGACCATAAGAATTTGCTTTACTTACGCACTGCCCGATGTCTAAATCCTCGTCAAGCAAGGTGGTCCTTATTCTTCTCACGCTTTGATTTCAACATCACTTTTCACTCAGGATCTAAGAACACGAAGGCAGACGCCTTATCTCGCTCTTTTGATCCAGCTGACATGGAATCCTCGGAAGATAAGAAATTCATTGTAAATCCATGTCAAGTATTGGCAGCTACACACCTGAAAAAGGGTTGTCCTCCAGGCAAAACATTCATCTTGCCACATCTACGCACCCGGCTCCTTCACTGGGCTCATCACTCACTCTTCTCTGGGCATGCTGGCATTCGCAAGACCTGGGACTTATTGTCCCGAAGCTACTGGTGGCCTTCCTTACTGGAGGATGTGAAGAGATTTGTTGCTGCTTGTTCCAAATGTGCTCAACACAAGACCTCTAGGAAGTAGCCTTATGGATGCTTGCTCCCATTACCCATTCCTGATTACCCTTGGTCACAGATCTCCATGGATTTTATCACGGACCTTCCCCCTTCCAAATCCTGTACTGTAGTGCTTGTGGTCACGGATCGCTTCTCTAAAACAGCCCACTTTATTGCTCTCAAAGGCCTTCCTTCTTCCTCCTCCTTAGCCGATATTTTTATTAAAGAAATATTTCGCCTCCATGGCTGTCCTCAACATATTGTCTCCGATAGGGGATCACAATTCATATCAAAATTTTGGCGGTCTTTTTGCAATAAATCCGGGATCAAGCTTGACTTCTCTTCCGCATATCATCCCCAGTCCAATGGGGCTACTGAGAGAACCAACCAAGAATTAGAGAAGTTTCTCAGAATATTTATCTCTAGTAACCAAGACAACTGGGTGGACCTTCTCCCTTGGGCCGAGTTCGCCCATAACAACCATTTTCATGAGGCCATCTCTAACTCCCCCTTTTTTGTTCTGTATGGCTGCCATCCTAGACTACCCACCTTCTCTCAAGTCTCATCTTCTGAAGTTCCAGCAGTGGACTCTCTGGTTCGTAACTTCTCTGATATTTGGGAACAAACCAAGACAAACTTAAAACAAGCAACTACTCATTCCAAAAAATTCTACGATAAAAGGAGAAGAATGACTCCAAGTTTTGCAGTTGGTGACAGGGTATGGCTATCCACCCAGAACATTCGTTTAAAGGTTCCCAGTAAAAAATTTGCTCCCAAGTTTATTGGCCCATTTGCTATATCTGAGATTATTAATCCCGTAGCCTTTAGATTGAGTCTGCCTCCCTCCTTACGCATACCCAATGTCTTCCATGTCTCCTTGTTAAAACCGATGGTAACCAACAGATTCTCCACCTCATCCAGAACTCCCCCTCCTGCTGTGGATCGGGATCAAGTGGAATACGAGATTAAAACTATCCTAGATTCTCGTAAAGTTCAAGGTGCCATACAGTTCTTGGTGGATTGGAAGGGTTACGGCCCTGAGGAGCGCTCATGGGTAAGAGCCATTGACCTACATGCTCCCCGTCTACTTAAATCCTTCCATAAAAAATTTCCTTTGAAACCCTATTAGGTGTTCGGAGTCCACCTTTATGGCAGGGGGTACTGTTACGGACTTACCTTATCCCCGCCGCTCCGTCCAGCCGCACTTCCGCATTCAGGACCATGTGACCGCACCCGGAGGCGGTCACATGACCACAACCTAGAGGCGGGGATTTTGAATCCCCTTCTGTATAAAAACCTCACTCTGACACTCGCTGAGTGTCAGAGCAACACTTACCTGTTCCTGGCTCCTGCTCTTCGTGGATTGCAGTGTCTTCCTGTTCCTGTGTCTCCTGTGTGCTGTTCTCTGCCTGTTTGACTTCCCTGGCTCTCTATTCCCTGTGTACCGACCCGGCTTGCTGACCATTCTCCTATTCTTGTGACCCGTGTACCGAACCTGGCTTGTTGACTCCGAGTTGCCTTCTGATTCTGCCTGACTCCATTCCTGTGTACCGAACCGGCTCGTTGACTCCGCTACCACCGCTTCACTCCGCTGTACTACATCTTGAGGCGAACCTGGGGACCGCGACCTGCGACTCCTGGCAGCGAAGCCCACCCCGCCTTGCGGCGGTTCTTGGTGAACACCGGGGAGATCGTTAGACTCCGCACCTCAGGTAAGCCAGCGCTAATCAAGATTAGTAATATAGTATCCAGAATCTGTTACACGCCCACAGTAGGGGTGGGCCACAAGCAGTTAGTAATGATCCGAGAGTATAGGTTCCAGTTACTAGTGCTAATCACGACATACCAGTAGCTGGCTATCTACAGGTAAAGAAAACCAGGGCCCAATTTTTGCACAGGTTTAACTGCCCAGGATGTGCTCAAATATCCCAACTCATGTGAAGTATGTCAATGATTTGGTGGGGCTTCTAGTACAGCCCTGTTGATATCTATGCCTATCATTGGGGAACGCTTCCGATAAGTAGCCATGGACATTTTATGGTTCTCTTCTAAAACCTAGCCACTCAAGGAAGCTATTGAAAGCATATGTCCACTCAGAGGGGGGAGATTGGAAGAAGGCTTTGCAGCAAATAATGTGTTTACTTATCGCGAAGTGCCGCAGGCTTCTACTGGTTTCTCCACATTCAAGTTTCTATATGATCGCAGCGTATGGGGGACCTTAGATTTAGTCCCGGAGAGCTGGGAAGGTACATTCCAGAAGCCCTAAGAGACAAAATTTTAGTATGTAGTTAAGTTGCAGAACTGGCTCAAGAGACTCACGACCCTCACCAGAACTGACTTGGAAGTAATGCAAATGCACCAGAGACAGAATATGACAGTCATGCAAGACCCCTTGAATTAACTGTAGGGAAACTGGTATGGTACCTGCCAGGAAGAATAAATTGCAGGCCACATGGGCTGGTCTATTCAAAATACTACAGAAGCAAAGGGAGGTGGATTAAATTGTGACTTTATACAGTGCTTTTTTTCCCATTGAACGCTGGGAACGGCGTTCCGGCACCTTTTTTTTGAAACTTTTTTTTTACTTTTTTTTTCTCTGCGGTGCTGCTACAGTGCAGCACCGCATCTGTGTGTGTGTGTGTCCTGCTTCCGTCGGCCGGAAGCAGGGCAGCGGGAGGAGCAGCGACCGAACTAAGGAGAGTGAAAAGAAGGTAAGTAATACTGACTACAGAAAGGGGGAAGGGGCGAAAGTAGAAGAGGGCTACAGAAAAACAAAGGGGGAGCAGAAAGAAGGCTACAGAATAGAGGGGGAGCAGAAAGAGGGCTACAGAATAGAGGGGGAGCAGAAAGAGGGCTACAGAATAGAGGGGGAGCAGAAAGAAGGCTACAGAATAGAGGGGGAGCAGAAAGAAGGCTACAGAATAGAGGGGGAGCAGAAAGAAGGCTACAGAATAAAAGGGGAGCAGAAAGAAGGCTACAGAATAAAGGGGGAGCAGAAAGAAGGCTACAGAATAGAGGGGGAGCAGAAAGAGGGCTACAGAATAGAGGGGGAGCAGAAAGAAGGCTACAGAATAAAGGGGGAGCAGAAAGAGGGCTACAGAATAGAGGGGGAGCAGAAAGAAGGCTACAGAATAGAGGGGGAGCAGAAAGAAGGCTACAGAATAAAGGGGGAGCAGAAAGAGGTCTACAGAATAGAGAGGGAGCAGAAAGAGGGCTACAGAATAAAGGGGAGCAGAAAGAGGGCTACAGAATAAAGGGGAGCAGAAAGAAGGCTACAGAATAAAGGGGAGCAGAAAGAGGGCTACAGAATAAAGAAAGGGCGCAGAAAGAGGGCTACAGAATAGAGGGGGAGCAGAAAGAGGGCTACAGAATAAAGGGGGAGCAGAAAGAGGGCTACAGAATAAAGGGGGAGCAGAAAGAGGGCTACAGAATAAAGGGGGAGCAGAAAGAGGGCTACAGAATAAAGAAGGGGAGCAGAAAGAGGGCTACAGAAAAAGGAGGGAGGTGGAAAGAGAGGGCCACAAAAAATCCAGGTTGCAGAATAGGGGTGAGAATAGCTAGCGGCCATATGTGAGAAAAGTTGGTAGGCAGCCGCAGCAGGGGACATGTCAGTGTGTAACAGGTGAGTGATGTCCAGTTGTTATGTTTGTTTTATTAAATTAACATATGGGGCCTCCCCTCTAGATATCCTGCGTTTACTCCATCAGTCATCTGGACTGCAGCCTTGCCAGCCAACCAGGAGGAGGTAGGAGTTATTATTTTTATTTTACAATTGTCAAGTGTGTGAGGGGCAAGGAAGGGAGTAAATTTATGTGTGTATATATATATATATATATATATATATATATATATATATATATATATAATTTTTTATTTTTTTTCATAAAAGATTAATAAGACGTGAGTTCCGGCACCTTTTTTTTTACAAAAAAAGCACTGACTTTATATGTCGCAACTTCACTATGACCTACCATGTGAACCGGTAAAAACCCGCGAGGTAGGGGACCTGTCCATATGCAGTTCTCCTGTGGACGACCCCAAAACGGATAACACTCCTGACTTGAAAGCACAGGCCCAGAAAAATGTAGGAGTGGAGGCTGTACAACTAGGGGAGCAGTTGCAAGAGCGACAGATGACACAGATGTGGAAAGTGTTGCAATGTAGCTCTATCAGCGCTCACCACGTATGTAGATTGAAATGTAAAGCTACCAATTGGAAATCTTTGAGGAGATCCCTAATCCCCACAAGGGGTAGATAATGCGATTACAAGCCTATTAAAGTAATTCTATTGTTTTAAAATAAGCATTGCCCAATCAATTGTATGTGTGTCCAAAGCACAAAGTAATTTATTTTAGCAGATGTAAATAGTCAACAATTCAATACATTATTATATTATGATAAAGTACAGTACAGCACAGCCAATACCAAAAGATAAATACATACCAAATGCAATCGCCTGCGCACGCTGCGCACCCACGGGACCCGATGGACAATATTCTGTTTAGAATATTGTGTCAGAGTTGACTGAGACCCCAGTGAGATGCAGCTAATATATATACAGTCAGTGTTTCATTGTGAACAATAGAGATGACGTAGATTGTTTCTATAGGTTCAGACGTTGGGTGGGTCCAGGCCAGACAGGTAATAGGTTGATTCAATCTAAGGAATCCAAAGGTGGGGGTCTTCTCTCCAGGGGGTCTGCTCCTTTTCATAGCCAGTATCATACAAAGGTTTACTCTCTAATATCAATAACTAAAGTATGCAATGTGCGATCTCTTCGCTGACTGCACCGGACAGCTGCTGATGATTAGGGCTTCAATATGATATCAGGCATGACACCTTTCCTATTACCTGAACCTTTAATAACACTACAATGTACATATAATCACTATATATATATATATATATATATATATATATATATATATATATATAGACTAATAATAAACCGAATACTATCTGCTCCTGAATTACAGTGTAACAGAACCAATATGAAATGATATAAATAACTAACTGTTGTAATGCGAGTGTGTGCGTGCGTATTTTACCGTGCGATCGCATCACGCCACGTGTTACGTGGCGTACGCTTCACAGTACGCACGGCAAACCAATATTAAACCAATATACTTTCGTTCATCCAATTATACGACTTCAACAAGCCACTCACAAATCCCTAGGAACTTTGATTTTTGAATTTTTTTCATTTACCAAAACCTATTGGCTTATTTAAACATTTTAAGACTATTCAAGTATCGTGTTTTCTTGCATCCAAGACCCATACCTCTAGATTTGGACTAGGGTGTGATTTGAAATATTAGGAGTTTGGGACATATTGTTGAGTTTGGATTTATTTAGTTTTTCTCTGATTTATGCTGACTTTATGTGAATATTGCATATTCAATATTATTATCAATATTATACCATATGTGCTCTAAGCAGATTGCATTCTTTCATTATCTATTTTATATTTCGGGTCAGAAAATTATTGTCTCATTAATGAATTGAAATTGTTACCTTTTTGATTACCCACACTTACATATGGGTTACTTTGCAATTAAGATTAGCACCAGGGAATTACACCTTGCACAGATGAGAATAGTGTTAGAGACGCAGCGACCACAATTTCCTACGAAACCAGGATGCACTCATTTAGTTTCTTACCATGTTGATACTGGAGATGCACAGCCACTGGGACAATCCACATATCGGGTAACACTGGAGGTGTTCACCATGATACAAGCTAAATATGCTAACCATTGGCGTCATTGTCCCATCCTGTATTCCCTGGTCAGTCTTAGTCTTAGGGCTAGATTTACTAAGCTGCTGGTTTGAAAAAGTGGGGATGTTGCCTATAGCAACCAATCAGATTCTAGCTTTCATTTATTTAGTACCTTCTACAAAATGACAGCTAGAATCTGATTGGTTGCCATAGGCAACATCCCCACTTTTTTAAACCCGCAGCTTAGTAAATCTAGCCCTTCGTCTTAGTGCCCAAAAAAGGACGATACTGCCCGTTTTTCCTTTGACTACAGATGACTAAATGAGGAAACAATGACTTAAATACACCCCATGCCTTGAGTAGATGCGCTCTTGGACAGACTGGGAGCTGCTTAATATGTGACCACTTTGTATCTTAGCAAGGGGTAGTGGCAAATTCCCTTTACCATCTTGGTTCATTACATCATTCGGGCAATTTGAATTCCAAGTAAAGGCCTTCAGAATGAAGAACGCCCTAGCAACCTTCCAGAGGACGGTGGGTGACCCGTTATATGGGTGCCAGGAATTCGTGCAAGCATATGTAGGTGACATCGATATTTTCAGAGAGACGTTGGAAGACCATTTTGTACATGTTGCACAGGTGCTTAGTTACATAAAAAATGCCAGACTGACTATCAGACCTGATAAATGCAAGTGGGAATAGAGAAACTACAGTACCTGAGGCACAGGGTGGGTGGAGGTAAGGTGTGGTCAGAACCCACCAAGGTAGGTACCATTGTGCTTTTCTCGATACTGTGGGGTACTATCGCAAGCTTGTGCCCAATTAGGGTACAGTTTCCAAGCCCCTGACAGATCTGACCACAAAGAAATTCATGCGACAGTGGGCACAGATGAGTGTGGACATATAATCCAATTCCCTGTACTAACTGCCCCTGACTTCCGATGGCGATTCATTGTGCAAACTGACTCATCGTGTTGCGGATTGGTATCAGTGTTGAGTCAGGTCGAAGATGATGGTCAAGAACATCCAGTAGCATACTTGTTCCGGAAATTGGTGGCTAGGGAAGTTGCCTACTTCACCATTGAGAAAGAGTGCTTAACCATAGTATAGGCACTCAAAAATTTACAGCTCTTTTTGTATGGCCAGGAGTTCTTGGTTGTAACTGGCCATAATCCCCTCAACTGGTTCATCTGCAAATGTATCATTTCTCCTTTTCTCACAAAAGGGCAGCCAACACAGAAATGCTGATCAACTATCTCTTCAGAATGAGTCAGTTACTATATGTACTACCCACCTAGCCCAGTAGCAGCCAATTGCCCGGCAGTAGGATAATCGTAATGCTTTTACTGGATTTAAGAATGGGTAGGAATGTAAGGCCACGTGATGTGGTTGTGGGACTTTTGTGGTTAAGCTCGCAATAACCCTCACAAGCTATCTTTCCATAAGCCCTTTGCAAACTTTTGCCTTCTCACTGCCTTACAAATTGTATCATTTATTACTCTGGTGCGTTGGTTAACACAAGTTATTGTATGCCTTGCATATTTATGTTAATAGTGAAGTTGTTAATAGAATCATACAGGTTATTCTTAAATGTCGCCAAGTGGGTTGTTAGTGTTAGGACTCTGATCCTAATTTGTATGTGGTTTACAGTACCTCTATTCTACCAGAGGTGTTGCTGTTTTAGGTTAGGACAATGGTTCCCAAACTGTGCGCAGCGGCTCCCAGGGGTTTCGTGGTGATCTCACAGGGGTGCTGCAGCCAGGCCGGTGGTAAGCAAGGCGGGTTACTACTTGGTAATAATTTTTACTTAGGGGTGCCTTGAAAAAATTAGCGAGACCTAAAGGTGTCTCGAATCGAAAAAAGTTTGGGATCCACTGGGTTCGGACTAGCGTAATTTGTATCTGGCTTACAGTACATCTATGCTACCAGAGGTGCTGCTGTTTTGCCATTGGTCATTTCCACCTTGCCTGAAGCAGTTAACCTCCTTCCCTGCACCTGTTCCTCTGCCTTATATACACACCCCAAACAGTGCTCCTTGCAGTTTATCAAATGTTTGCTGCTTCTGATTCCTGTCAGTACTCCTATGTAATTGTGCCTGTTTTTCTCTTGATTATCTGACTTCTGCCTGTTCCATCATTTTGCACCTTTGTGTGTGACCCAAGACCCAGGCTTTGTTTTACCTTGCTCCTGCTTACTCCCTGGTATCATTGTGGATCTATTGCCGACTGACCCCGGCTTGCCTGACCAGCCATTGCCTAAATCTCCTGTGGATCATCTGGTGCCTCCTGTCACCTGGCAAAACCAGGTAACCTGCAGTTGCACTTCCCCATTTGTGTCTGACATCCAGTGCCTTATGCCTGACTATCCTGGTATTCAGCCTCCATGTTCTTGTACCTTATTTGCATACCTGGACACCAGTCTCTGCTAAACCTGATAACCTGCATTTGCACTTCCCCATATGTGCCTGACTTCCAGTGCTTCGTGCCTTCTGACTATCCTGGTATTCAGTTTCCTTGTGCCTGGATCCCATCTGCTACACTTGGCAACCCTGGTATCCAGCCTCTCCAGCTCCCAAGCTGAACCTGGTATATCATGTTATCTGTATCTGCAATTAACCATTGACTGCATCTGTTTAATACCTGTGAATTCCTTGTTAAAATAAAGACACTTTGTTTTCACTACCAATACTTTCTGTTGTATCCATACTGAGAATCGTAACAGTAAGTTAGAGATAGGAGAGGAAGAGATGTCTGGGTTAAATGATTAGTGTATACATGTATATTGCTATCAAGGTTATCATGCTTAGCCAACAATTTCATTGACTCACAGGCACCCTTCTCCACAGGGAATCAATGGTTCTCATCCTCCATGGGGGAGGACATCTAGGGAATAGGTCCTATCACCTGTACACCTATCATAGCCTGACTACTGCCCTAGTCCACCCTTCTTTAGCCCCACCACCACAGGAATATTGAGCTGAATATAACCCAGTGATTTGGAATTTGGAAGTGTGTGCTGCTTGGTGTCTAGGAACTGCGCTTCCGTCCAATGTATAGGCTGTGACCGTCAGTTGATAGGACTCCTTGGTTCTATTACTTTGCGTATCTGCTAAAAGCAGAATGGCATTGCGCTGACCCTACCTTGCATTAGAGGTGTAACTATCAGGCTAAGCGGATGAGATCCTTGGAAAAGTAATCGGAACACCCTGTAACTGTGCGTTTGCAAATGTTAGCATCCACCTAGTGAACTCTATATCTGCTAACCTGTACTGTCATTAATCAATAAAATTGTGTTTTGCAACAATCTACCTATGTGATTTCTGAGAACCCACTATAGTCCTCACACAAACATGACACTTAGTGAAAAGATCACAACACTCCTCTATTGCAATAAGGACGATGTTCTCAAATAGATACAGTAACAACCAAATATTTATTTGCAATATCAACAAAGTGCTCTCTACCTAAATAAACACTGCAGTTTCCCTACAGTCTTAATTTGAGCTGCTATTGCCCGAGATTCAAGTGTCCTGGAATGCTAGTATATCATGTAAATACATAATAACTCCCAAGATCAGTGTCTGTAGGGAGCAAAGTCTTTGAGTTGTGGCTGCAAAGGTCTCTAGTGAGTCTCAACATGAACTTGAATGAAAGTGTCACCAAAGTTTCCTGGCTGGCTTTTTTTTTTTTTTTAAATTCTTTATTTTGAATGGTCAAACAGGAAAAGGTATATACAATACGAAGTCAAAAGTTTACAAAGTATACATAGAAGGGCATTAACATTGTAATGGATCTAAAGAAAACGTTTTTTGACAACATGAGAGATACATTGACCATATTTTCCTTTTATACTTTTGTATAAATGTAAGATACAATAATGGAAAAAGTAGAATGGAAGGGGGAGGGGTGAAGGAGAATTAGGAGGGAAGGGAGAGGGAAGGGAAAGGGAAGACCACAAAGGTTGATGCATGAGTGTAATAGGAAAGAAGGTGAAATTATGAATGTTAGAGGGCCAGGGGATGGTGGGACGGGGACCGAATCCTGCCCGCCGCACACGGGTCACAACGGAGTCGTTAAGGGCCAGAGGGGAACGAGCGTGCTGCGAACTGCCAAGGAGCCCACACCTGGTTGAAAGCGTAACCTCTATCATGTAAATAGTACGTAATTTCTTCCATGGCTGCTACGTGCCAGATTTGCTTTTTAAGGGCAGAGAGAGATAGAGAAGCGGTACGTTTCCAATTAAGGGCTATAAGGGATTTAGCGGCTGTGAGGATATGTGCAATTAGATTTCTAGAAAATTTATCAAGGTCTGGGGGAGGATAACAAAGGAGGAAGAACCAGGGGTCCTTCGCCACGGGAGCCTCAAATAGAGTGTTGATAAAGCCATGGATCGCGTCCCAGAAGGGGGTGATAACTGGACAAGTACACCAGATGTGTAGCATTGATCCCCTGTGGCCACAGCTCCGCCAGCAGTCGGGTGACGAGGAGGGGAACATTGTGTGGAGATGGGTAGTGGTATAATACCAGCGATAATAGATTTTATAGGATGTCTCTTTTAGTTTAGTCGATATGGAGCTCTTAGCTATCCCCAGTCTCATGTCCTCCCAGGCCTCCTCATCTGGGGGGGGGGCCCAAATCCCACTCCCAGTCAGCTTCATGTGAGAGTTGTGGATGGATAGTGGATTCAAGAAAGATATTATAAAGTTGTGATATCATACCCCTATCTATAGGGTGAAGTTTGCAAAGATTTTCGAATGGGGTAAGGGGACGTAGTAGAAATTTGGGTGGTAGGGAATGTAAAAAGTGGGTGAGGGAGGGCAAGGAATACAGTGCCAGGACGCCGGTGAGAAAATCACCAGTGAAGGCAAAGGCCTCGAGAGCTGCTCTCATAAAACCCCAGGAGATCCTATCAAATGCTTTTTCAGCATCCAGAGAGAGAGAAGAATAATGGGGGATCTCCTGGTGTTTGCAATATGGATGACATCAATGGCTCTCCTGGTGTTATCTCTCGCCTGGCGCCCCGGAATGAAACCCACCTGGTCATAGTGGATCAATGATGGGAGAAATTCATTCAGGCGATTTGCCAGAATTTTAGCGTATATCTTCAGGTCCAGGTTAAGGAGGGAAATGGGTCTGTAGCTGGCGCAGTGGAGTGGGTCCTTTACATCTTTTGGGATCACTACAATTCTGGCTTCGAGCATTTCGGGTGGGAAGGGGGTCCCTTGAAGGGCACCATTGTCCTGGCTGGCTTTTATGTAAAAAGAGGCATCGCTAATTTATTTGGTTAGAGTCACTCTCACTGCTGCTCTATGCAGAGCAGCAGTGAATGGGATATATCTTCCAACACTGTTCGCTTGTGGGATGGCAGGACAGAGTTCTTAAATGGGACTGTACCGTCTAAATTGGATGTATTGGATCTATTTGTAAAAAATCAAACAAAAAAATAGTAAAGAACTATTTGAATGTTTGATTAGTCCTAAATGTTATTGTTGCTTGAATAATGTATACAGTGTTGGTGTAATGCCACATATCCTCTCTTTAGTGTGGAATTATTAGATAGAACAGGACAATACTTCCTGCTCTTTTATATATTATATGTATTATATTTACCCCCTTCCTAGAAGGACAGCCTCTGCAGTGGCTAACTGGACCATTGTTCAGTACTGGAACGAGGCAAAGCTGTCAAGTTGTAGCTCCTCTACCCACAATAGTTGTCAATATACATCCTCCTATCCAGGGTCGGACTGGGCCACCGGGGGGACGGGCTATCCCCTGGTAGGCCCCGACCCTGATCGCTCCCCTCTTCGTTGGGGGGAGCGGGTAACTTTAAAAAAAATAAAAAATACTCACGTGACCACAATGCTACCCGACTCCTCTCTCCTCTGTTTGCACTGAATGTCAGGCGTGACATCAGTGAGGAGCGGCGCAGAGATGAGTCAACAAGAAGAGAGAAGACAGAAGAAGAGAAGAAAAAAGCTGATAGAAAAGGTAAGTGCAGGAGCGGAACCAAGGGGGAGTAAAGTCAGCATGGCAGAAAGTGAAAAGCGGCAAAAGCAGCATGGCAGAGAGTGAAGGGGGGCCAAAGCAGCATGGCAGAGTGTGAAGGGGGGCCAAAGCAGCATGGCAGAGTGTGAAGGGGGGCCAAAGCAGCATGGCAGAGTGTGAAGGGCATACTTGCCAACTTTTCCTCGTTGGCTTCAGAGAGATCTCGGGGGAGGTGGGCATGCGGGGGTGGGGCTTGACGAATTGCATCATTTTGGCTAAGATGATGCAATATTTGCGTCATTAAGCCCCACCCCTGCCACTTATCTATTGGGGGTCGAGAACCGGGAGGTTTCCCTGCTCTCTCGGAAACCCGGCAGGTCTCCCAGACATTCCAGAAGAGTAGACAACTATGCATTAAAGAAAAGCCAAATGTAATTCTGAGTCTTCGACAGTGTGAGGCGTTATTTCAGTAAGCTGTAGTACTCACATAGTGATTTTTATTAAGCAACATCACATTTGAGTGCAGTAATTCTTTAAGCAACTCTTCTTAACAGTTGTTTCGTGGGGTTCCCACCTGTGTATTCTATCCCATACATCACAGTCTCTGCTGTAACAGTCACATGGACTGGAGGAGTGGAGCAGTTGAGTAAGATTTAGTAAAACTAGGTACACACTACAGAAAATTTCTCCCAATTTTACCAACAACTGAAAGCCCCGATCAGCATGTCAATTCATGTGTACACACTTACACGATTTTACACAATTAACTGTCAGATCTGTGCTCTTCATCTGTCATAACCATCGGCTGAAAAGATTGTGACTCTGTAAACTCTATGGAGATCTGCCTACATTGCTGGTCGTGAGTGCATTCACACTACAGAATTTACCCAGAATCGCTCTATTGTTTATAGAGATTTTCCTGTTATAAAATCAAATGAATCGATACAATGTGTTTTAGTACGATAAAATATGATTGTGGGAGAGTACACACTAATGCAATATTAGACCTAACAGTCATTTATTGTGTGGCACAATAATTGGGTGAAAAACCTGAATTCAGCACCTGAACAAAACATCATGACTTCTGTTCAACCAGCTGCCACTGTCACTGAACCCTCCCTGTTAACAAAGGTATAAATTTTACAGAGGGGCTCAATAAATGACAGCATGTGCTTCTGTTACAATGCCCATTGTGGGGTAGGAGCCCTAATGGAGCCATCCCCAAAGGGACTGCTACCTCGGAGGTTATGGATGATGCGCTTTCTTAGAGGGGCAGCTCCACTTTTGGAGGATTTCTTTATTATTCTTTTTCTTACCCTTTATTTGTATGGAGCCAACGTATTTGCAATCACTGTAAAAATAAGGGGGAAAAACTAACTGAACATACCATGATTAATAAATACAGTAACAAACAAGCTGAGATGGTCATGCTTAATAGAGCTTACAATCTTAAGACGATTAGAGAAACGAAACAAAGATATCAATTCTTGTTTTGTATAGTGCACCAGCCATGTGTAATCACAAAGATGAACTTTGTATTAAAGCTGCACTATCATCTACTAGACACATTTTACAAACCTATGCCAGCCAGAGCCCCAGGAGCTGCTCCATGCAGTAATTTTCTTGGAGACAGAACTGACAAATCAATTATGTTCGCATACTTTAAAATGAGGGGAAGGGAGTGTGAGGGGGAGCACCAATCACAAGCCACAATCTCTTTATTGCAGCTTGTAACTGATCCTCCCATCAACAATCCCCAGTTTTTGAAAAATGGCTGCGTGGAGCAGCCCCTGGGGCACTGGTTAATGCAGGGAGAAAGTTAGTAAAATGTACCTACTAGATCGTATTGCAACTTTAAAAAAAAAAATGCTTTATAATCTGGTCACACCCAGCTATCTTATATTCAAGCAAAGAAATAAAGTGTGTGGAGGAAATAACACACGATGGAGCCCATTGTAGACAAATTGCAAATACGTTGTTGAGGACATGTGATAGGAATGGGAGTCATCTACTAAACTAACCAAAATAATACCAGGCTATTTAGGAAATTTGATAACTGTCTCTTAAAAGATGTGTTTTCAGGATATCTTAAATCTGAAGGTTAGGGGTTAGCCATATTGGTCAAGGTAATGTACTCCAGAGTATAGGTGCAGCACAGGAGAAGTATTGGAGACTGGGGGGCAGGGGGTGGGTGGGAGGTGGTGATAAGAGAGGATTGTGTGAGTAAGTCACTGACAAGACACTGGAGCCATGTAGGATGGTAAATAGAGATAAAAGATGTAAGAGGGTTTATCATAATTGAGACATGGAAGAAAAGAAAATTATTAATCAGGAAAATCAGCCTGGTAGCCACATTCAGGATGGACTGATGTGGCATCAGTTTGGTCAATGGAAGGTTGATAAGTAGGCCACAACAGTCTAGATTGTAACTGATGAGACCAGGGGGTAAATGTACCAAGCTGAGAGTTTTTCAGGGAGTTTGAAAATCCAATCAGATTCTAGTTATCATTTAGTACATTCTACAAAATAACAGCTAGAATCTGATTGGTTGCTATAGGCAACATCTCCACTTTTCAAACCCGCCGGAAAACTCTCAGCTTGATACACTTACCCCCAGGGGGTAAATGTATCAACTGCCGATTTTGTCAACTCGCCGCTATTCGGCAAGTTTGCAGTAAAAATTTAAAGAGGCAATGGCTTTAAAGGCAAAACAATGCCTTTTAAATCATTGCTGCTTTAAATTTTCACTGCAAACTCATCCAATAGCAGCAAGTTGAAAAAAATCAGAAGTTGATACATTTAACCTCTGGAATTACATTGAATCTTTTAGTTCTAGAAAGATAAATTTAAGAATTAAAAATTTAAGTAAAAAAACACATGAAAAAATAGAAATATAGAGCTTATACTTACTGCCCTATCCTTCCTTAAAAATAAATAGGAGACATAGGGGATAACATGTACATGTAAAATAATCTGCTTGCACCTTGTTTTTCTCCTAATTTCCAAATATAAAAATAAATAAAAGTATTACAATATGCTACCAAATGAAAGCCCAATCTTTACATTTCTTATATTACAACTAAAAATACTCCACTCATTAAGTTAATATAATACACGTTTACATTCACAGTGGCAAAACACAACATGCACAGGGTGAGGATATTTTATTGAATTTGGGAGCTATTGGAGACATTTATTTTGTATGGCAGGGCACATGATCACACCCTAGGTATTTAGGTTAAACATGCACAACTGAGAGATACCCATATTTGCTGTGGCAGATGGTGCCAGTGTGTGACACTGCTGGTGCCAGCCAGGATGATAGCGCCCTGCGTGCGTGTCCCTGCACTTAGCCCCGCCCCCTCCCCGCCCCGAATACTGCGCCTGCGCGGCGGATGTAACGTTCCCCCGGGCCTTGCAGTGCGTGACGTCGGCAGCCTCCGCCCTCCGCCGCTTTGCTGCATCACCAGCTCCTGCACTACTCACTGCACAGGCCCGAGCACCCCCTGACCACTGTATGCACTGCCCCTCACAGGACAGCACCCCGGAGGAGACATGGCCAAATCCGAGCAGGTCCTAGTCCTGGAGCCTCAGCATGAGCTCAAATTCAAAGGTAGTTATCACTGGGGCGGCGTCCGCCATTTTCTAGCGCGGGTTAGAGGGGGAGCTGGGGGTACCCCTGGGGTGCAGGGGCAGGGAGAAGGACGGGCGTCATGTGGGGGTCTCCGCCCCATGGGGGATTGCACAATATCCTGTGTGTAGGGAAATATATGTATGTTACAATGTGTCTCCCATGACATACATTGTGTCCATGATATGGTATATTACATTGCAGTGTATCCTAGTCATCATATCATATTATGCATTGCATGTAGTAAATAATTTAATATTGTACTCTCGATAGGCTACCTACTATGTTATATTCTGCATTTTACATCTTGTGTATGTTCATTGTAATGTTTTACATGGCATAGCTTTTGTATGGTAAGAAGAGATGTCTGCACAGAACATGCTAGATCACAGTAGAAACCTGATATAACTACACAACATTAAGCCACAATTGATTAACACAGCTACTACACATTGCATTGTAAGGCAAAACTGAAGTGCAGGTCCACGGCCCTTCCTACAGGCCTGTCCGCTCCCAGTGCCTTTCATTAGCCTGTTATTGGTTTTATTTCCAGTAATTACTACAGTGAGTGTATATCAGGATAAGATAAACCCACAGGCTTTGAAACTGCTAAGAAAAGAAATGATTCATATCGCCAATATTAGGACATCCAGGAGACTATTTTTAGTTACATTATTTGGCCTTTTACATACTGTGGATTAGCTGGTGTTTTGCCCTGAATGTGAATATAATTGTCATTGTGCACATTAAATATGAAGCTGTAATCTACAGCTTGCAATGTAGTAGTACTTCCCATGTATAGGAATGTAGCAGCAATTATATAAAAATTACGGTAAATGCCCAGCTTTCCTCTGCTTGCATATGTACCAGTCTTAGGCTATTCAGCTCTGTATACATGAAGTTCCACATCATCTTATGAGCCATTTGTTGTTTACAAATGTATTTTGTGCAGCATTGTCATCCACAATTTTCATAAGGTGTGCTGCACCTGATCACTCTGAAAGCAGATCCTGTTAAAAAAAAATATAAATGAAATAAAACAAAAAAAAATTGATACCCGATAGAAACTCGTATTGGGGAAACTTCTTGTGTGTAACCTGAAACACAGGCATTTATTGACATTGTATTATAATAAAATCAGTAGTTCACCTTCAAATGTATTGATTATTATAGTCTTAGCATGGTAGATATGCTATTAGTACAAAATATAAGACAAAAAAAAACTTTCTTTTAACCTAAACTTTTTTTATATTTCGTTGTACAAAACAAACTTTGTAAATATGCTATACACTTTCACCTTTGTGCAGAAACGTGGTGATTCTTCTGCAGTATAAGCCTTTGTACTGATCAGATGATTGCATAGTCTGGTCTCCATTCCTAGCACTTATCAGTAGAGTGTGTCCTATGCCCCTGATGTTACATCAGATTGTATTACTGGTCTGAGTCAAAGTGCTTCACTGATTGAGCTGTCATCTCATGGGTGCTGTAATTTTTTGCTGTTTAGAAACACTTTAAGAGGGATAATACATGATGCATATCTATCTGCATGTCATTTCGGAAGAGGGGAGAAATGTGTCCAGATACAATCTGGTTTTCATTTGATAAGGAGCTTCTGTTGTTATTATAGGTATTATTAATTTGCTCCCCCCCCACACCCTTTCTTCATTGAAACTAAAGGATCCCATCCATTAGGCTTCCATATCTCCTGTGACGTGTAGGACAAATTTGTATTTGTTGCCAACACATTGTAGGGAATACTGCATCAGATTGCCTATCCTTGTGGATTATTGTGGCAAGGTTTTTTGTTTTTTTTAAACTAGTACAGAGAAGGCTATTCTCATTGTTACAATACTCTGTTTCATATTGCATGGCACCCTGAGCTCTCGCGGTCCTACCATTTTCTATGAGGTATGGCAAAAATGATAAATAAAATAATAATTCAGTTTTCACTCTATATATAGCTAACAATTTGTTGTTTTTGATGTCATACCATTTTTACTGTTGCAGTGCATCATCTTTCCTGGAGTGCATCGTGTTTGGCTAGCTCTGGGACTGTCTAGTACTGGATACTTCCATTTCTCTTTACCCGTTTGCGTTTACTGGTGCTAGTTTATAATAGTGAGGAGCATCTTCCTCTACAAGCATTCTATAAAACTTGCTTTATCATGACAAATAACTTGTATGTTTTTCCTTTACCAAAATAAATAAATCTCAAACTGTGTTCTAACTTCTGCATGTTTTGGCAAATACTACAATATTTTGCAATTCTTCTCCCATGTTTTGGGGGCTTGTAGTCTTAGTCCCTGTTTCCTGTGCAACATTTGTTTCCTGATTCCCTGTATTTATTACTTTTCAGATACTGATTTATACTTTAATCCAGTTATGGAATATTTTAATATCAGAAATTAATGCAGTGACTATAACAGTTCCATGCATCCCAGTTTTCTATAGTTAAGACTGTAGAATGATGTATATATGCAGTGTCAATTTAATCAGTATGCATATTATTGAAAACAAAGTATTGTACTAAGTCTGCTGCAGAAATCTGGGTAACTTATGAAATACCAATGTACAGTTGTGCTTGAAGGACCACTGATCCTAAAATACAGGTAAATCCTTTTTAATTTATATAGGAAATCTTTTAATTTTCACACATGTACTGTGTGTGTAAAAACAACCATGCCATAAAATAAGGCATTTGACATTTTCTCTACACTTGTTTTAGAGCTAGTTGCAGGCCATTTTCATCTTTTGGGCTCCCAAAAGCTCCATTCAGTGTTGTTCAATAGGTTGCTGACAGAAAGCGTTATTTGCATAAGAAAAATGTCTTTCCTCATGGCCAGAAAGGTACTACATAGCTGTGAATGTTAAGTGGCTTGTTTATATACTGTAGCTTATATTTTGGTTAAATTATCCTTTCATTTTCATGTTGATTTTCATTTATTATTAAAGGGACACTAACACTTTATATGTTTTAGATTAGCATAAATTGCACTGTTTGTCAGTAGAGCTTAATGCTGGAACTCAGCTTTGTAGTTGCTCCTCTTTCTGCTAGATTCACATTTTAAATTGAAATTTAAAATTAGACTACTATTTATGCCTAATTTAACATTGGGTGGATAATTCCATAAAATCTTCTGCATTTACTTAAAATAGGCACTAAACCTGATTTAATTTAGTTTTATTAATAGCTCTGCATTTGAGAGTTTGTTTTGTTAATGGAGTACTGACCAGAGCTGGAAAATCTGGAGCCAACACGATTGTGGGCACTTTACTCAGTTATCATTTGCTTGAAAATAATTAAAACTTAGAATTTGACTTAAAAATGTGATTAATCTCTATATGCATCTAGGCAGTAAAACAGTTTGTAGATCTATTTTAAGTATTACTTGTGTAGTGCATAGGAACATCTTAGGAGTTTTTAATAGTTTCTTTTGAAGACTGACTAGACTTTGTTAATGCACCAGGTGCCTCTACTAGGTGGATGCAATCATGTTTTGAGCTTGCCTATCATGTCACTTGGGACTAGTGACATCACTGAGGCACTAATGGCACTTGGGTGAATCAGTATTCATTATAATGCAGACTTGGAACCAAAGACATGGCTGACCTGCTCTGTGCCACCCTGATTTCTAGTAAATTGATAGAATGCATTTGCATTAACATTGAACAGATGCACTTAGTGCCGCAAATAAGTGTAGATTTACGTTACATTACGCTCTCCACAGTTGCTACATAGTTTAGGATAATTATGGTGTGAGTGGGTGCCAACTTATTGGGCTTCTTCCAGCATCTCTTCAACCATTTTAGATCTGGCCATTCATTTCATATTGTGCAATTTTCAGTTTCTTTCAATGGGTAAAGACAAGTGATACTACAGAGAACATATAGGTGATATATTTTTTTTTTTTTTTTACTCTCCACATGCCTAATGTCTATAATACATTTATTTCATTAACACTGCAATCATAAAGTTAGAAACCGCATGTCATTTGAAGTTAATCTTGTTTGTAATTTAAGCAAGTATTATTACAAATCATATAACAGAATAACATAATTTCTTACACTTTAGGAGATTTGTTTTTCTTATTTCTTTCCATGCTGGTTCCCTGCTGCTGCTGCTGCTGTGCAGGAAATACAATCTCCCTCTCACCCTGGCTGGTCATGTAACCAGTCACTGAAAATCCATTTCATTGCTGGGAATGTAGATCCTACATTCCCAGCAGTGATCAAGGATTTCAGAGCACATGTCTGGTAAATCAGACATGAAATTTTCCCCAGGATTGGAGGAGTTGTTAAAGGTGTATAAAAGGTATGTTTTCACGTGTGAAGGTTAAATCACATTCTTACAATGACTTTCTATTGGAACTTTGTTTAAAGTCAAACGTTGCAATCTTTTCTTCATATCTACAGGCAACAAACACATTTTCCTGAAGTATACGTTTTATATACACATATCTGACGTGTCCAACTGCCTCTCTGCTATATCCACTAGGATTTACCAATGCTACCTAAAGCTAATCACCTCCCATTCCTCCTCTAGTCTTCCTCATAGTTGAAATGGTTCGCCAAGCCTGCTGCCTCAATGCTGCCCTCAACTTCAATACACACATGTGGTCTCTTGCTGTCTTGTTGTTCCCACCTTAGAGAGTATGTCCCTTTCTCACTTAGGATATCACCAAAACCCTTATTCATTGTCTGATCTTAGGCCATGACTATTGCATCCTCCTGTTTTCTGGCCTTCCCCTTACTTGTCTTTCCCAAATGCCATGGCGAAACTGATATTTCTCTCTTTCTGACCCACACCCACTGCACTGGCTCTTCATTTCCTCCAAAATTCAGTTCAAGCTACTCAACCCCACTTTCAAAGCTCTCACCAATTCTTCCCCTTCGTAATCTGACTTCATCACAAAATATTCTCCTTTTTGCCTCTGAATTATGCATCTCCTCCCCTCTGATAGTCCTCACTCCAGCGTCCAAGACTACTTCTGTGCTGCTCTCCACTAATATAGACCCTACCCTGCTAGACCAAATTATCCAATAGCTCACAAAACTTTTTTATTTATTTTCTTTTTTTTTTTTGCTATAGCCCCCACCTGATATTATCTCTGCCTGTTCTATGTGCTATAGTCCATGTCCGCTCCAAGTTCCACTAGCTCCTATTGTCTTAGCATTGTCCTCCCCCTCTAGACTGTAAATTTTCATGTGCATAGCCATTCCTATTCTCTTGTGTACCTCCTTTGTCAACCTTTTTATATACTTTTTTTTTTATGTGACCTACAATTCTGACTGTCGAGTGTTTCATAGTTTTTTGGTGCCTTACAAATGAACAATGATGATGATGAGGGGCAATAATACCAGTTCACTCTTCTGGAAAAATGTCAGTCAGTTAAACAGTTTATAACAACAATATTTTGACTGTAGAACTTAGAAGTTGCCATTGATTTTCTATGTTACTAGAGTTTGTGGGCCAGGTGCAAAGCTGACGTTGCTATAACTGTATAGATATATAAATTATTCTGAAACTTGTGATGCAACGTAATGATCTTCTTAACTGGATAATAGAGAGGTAAGTAGGCCCTGCTTGCACATGAAAGGTGTTTGTAGCGGTTTTTATATACTACTGGTACTCCCTCCCCTTTTTTTTTTCTTTCTTTTTTTGTGGTGAAAGGATGCCTGGATTTTCAGTGCAAGGATAATAGTGGTATAAACTGACACCTTATTTTTTATATCGGAAAAAGATATAATGTTTTTTTACATATTTTGGGAATTTCTGGAAACAAAGCCTTATTAGCTATATTGGTATTTTATTGTGTACATAAATAGATTTATATTGGTGCTCATAATTATTTGTTACAGTAATGTGTGCATTATATTTTAAATTCTCAGCCATGGCCTTTTGTAGGCCTGCTACTTTTATATTTAAAGAACGTATAAACACGTTCAACACATAATTTGTTAGGGAATCTCCCTGAGAACTTGTTAGAGTAACAAGAGCCCTGGCTTTTTATCTCATAAAGTGTAAAGTGCTAATTTTACAATCTTTGCCATGCTTCCAGGGATTTTCAGATATACCCCCAGTGAGGAGCCTGCCAAGAGCCTTTCCAGCTTCAGGTCTAGGCCAACTGGTTTAACTTGTCTTTAGCTAGATTGTCTCCTCTATCTTCTATTTCTATGTTTGTCTATTTACTGATGTGAATAATAAAAATGAAGTGATTGAAATGTGTTAGACTTAACTAATATCTCCATTGTACTCCATTTCACTCTTTTGCAGCAAATTGCCATCTTAGGAACGAGTCATTCTCTATCTTGCCTCATTCTATAGAGCAGCAGAGTGAGAGTGGTAGGCTTGCAGAAATGAGCTGTATGGATTAATGGATTGATTGATGTGGACAGGGGGCAATACCTACTATTCAGCAACACTCCCAAGCAGAGAGCTGACATTGAAAAATAGGAGGATGATTCAAATATAGTGCATGCATTTGTTGGTAGAACAGCAGCTCTAGCCATCCTGTTTAGGTTGCTTCAATAGCCATAACTGTGCACTCTCGTCTCCTGGGTGTCAGTGCTGGCCATGTGCTACTTACGTATGCCAAACCCATGTTTTGTGATTTTGTATTTATTTTTTATTTATTTTTTATGTTCTAATTTTTGTTGTTGGGAGATGGTCATCTGGTGCTATGTTAACTGTCTTTGCAAAAGTGTGTTTACCATCTGCAAAAACTTCTATTTAGCTAGAGTTGCCCTTGTAACATTCAGTAATAATGCAATAAAAGGTTTTTGGCTATATTTGAACAATTATCTATCAGCTTTTAGTGACCTAACCCTGACGTCCCAAAGCCTTGTCTGAAAGGCTGTATGCTGCACCCTCTTGAATATATGTTCTGACCTCAAAATGTCTGCCTCCACTTTGACTTAAAAATGTGTCCTGGTGATCTGAACTGGTGCTGATACATATGGAGATCATCATGTAATAAGCACCCACTCATAGCCATTAGCAGCACTTTAGTAAAGCTATATGTATCGTGCAACCCACTGATGCCAGTCACCACCCTGAACTCTTTCATGTCATCTCCTGTGGCCTCCTAGCATTTATGCTGGCAGCTTTTATATGTGGGTGAAGTAGTGTCAAGAATTGAATTGAGTTCCCTATGAGAGGAGGCACTGGCTGGCATGTAAGGGGGACATGCAACAAAAATTGATTTACTACAGGGCACAGGCGCATATGGAGGTACAGACTGATCTGATGAGACAGTTGGAGAATAGCTGACTCGTAATGTTTTGCCCTCCCAGCTTCGACATTAATTCCAGACCTTGTTTATGCAAAGAGTACACAGCAACACTGATCAATAGCTTAAATGTACAGATTGCTGGTAATCTCTTTTCATTATCTGCATTTTTTTTTTTTTTTGCATCTTGTTTCTTATGACATGTCACATTAGTAGTGCCACGCTAGGGTTAGATGAATTTGTAGCTGACAGAAGTGGAGGGTGTGTATGAAGCTGTCTTAATATAAATAAACTCCTGTTTTGCCAACTTGTGTAATTGTAGCCAAGCCTTGTCCATGCTAATTACAGCACTTAGCTTGTTTTATTAGCATGTGTGAGATCACATTGTGTGTATTTATGAAGTGTGAAAAACACAGCAAGTCCCAAATAAACATTGGGATCCTAAATCTTTTCCAGTGTGTCTCGAAAATGTTAAAAACAAAGAAAAAAGCTTGTAGCTAAGCTCTACCACCTCACTGATGTGTTAAACTTCTTCCTCTAGCTCTGCTGTACATCCAATGAACATTGATGTGTCATGTTTGCAAAATATTTCGTTTGTCATGATTTTCTCTCCAACGTTAAAACAGTCATCTGAATGATGGAGTGCAACTTGTTTTATATAAAACATTTGGTACACACATTTACTTCCGCATCACATCTAAAATCACAAGAGGTGGAACCACATTATTGTCTTTCCTCAATGGGAGAGATAAGTGACTGTTTCCTGACTGCTCAATGGAGTTTTAGGCTGGGTATTGTCAGTGACTAATTTGTCATTTGTGGTCACTGGTGAGGGGGTGAAAGGGGACAATTGAGGGGTCTGAGTGGCTTATGGGGTAATCTGAAAGGCATTTTGGAGTACATGAGTAATTTTTGTGTTAATGGTAGGTTTGAGATATGTGTCTGGCAACTTGGGGGCAAGATGAATGAGGTCTACAAGGCATGTGGAAGGTCCAGGGGGGGGGGCATTGGGACTTTAGAACAAGTGAGTGGGATTTTTTTTCCATCATGTTAGAAATAACACAGTTTGAGGTGGGGAGGAAAAAAGAAGGGAGTGAGAAACAGTGATGGGTGTTTAAAGGTAATCTGTGACCTCTGAAGTGTATGAGATTGCTCTTAACTGGTTTAATTCATGTTGGGTAATTCAACTTAATAAAACAATTTGTTCTACATACAAGTAATGTAGGGATTTTATTTTGGAAACCCAATTTCGACACAATTATGATGCATAGACTTTGTTCGGCACGTTAATGGGGATGGACTTAGAGGGGTGTGTGGCCATTCTGCTGACAGAGGCGACAACTGGAATGTCACCGTAGCTTATACAAAATGCCATAAACATTTATATGTGAATTACATGCACTTTAAAAAGACATATATTGTAATCTTTAAGCCTTACTATTTAGCAACCAGGTAAATACCACCCAATTTGATTCTTTCACCATGAAAATGTTCACTTTTTTTATATGTTGCTTCATCTGATTGCACTCAAAAGCCTGTGACAGCTGCCTCAGGTTGCCTTATGACAATGGGTTTGGCCATCCCTTGCTTAGAAAAGTTGATGGCATTCTTTGTCTGGGAGACACTAGAGACTCTGAAGCAGTGAGGTGTTCTGAATTGAACAGCACAGTACATGATTGAATGCTAGATGAGCAAGTGGTGTGTGTCACCCTGTTCAATCCAAAGCCTTGTGTCTAGTCTCCTGGCTGATTGTGTTAAATAATGGTGGTTTATCAACCCTTCAAAGCTATCGCTAGGTTTGTATGCCTTATCCCAGCGGTTTCCAAACTGTGTGCCTAGGCACCCTGGGGTTTCTTGGCGATCTCACAGGGGTGCCTCGGCCAGGGCCAGTGGTAAGCAAGGCAGGGGATTGCTTGGTAATTATTTTGGCTTATTGGTGCCTTGAAAATTTTTTGGAGACCCTAAGGGTACCTTGAACTAAAAGTTTGGGATCCATTGCCTTATCCTGTTAACAACCATAGGGTCCCAGCCCGTTGAATGCTTTTAGTCTGCCTGTACTGAGTTCTTGGGAAAATTGTCATTCCAAAGTTAAAGATTTTCTGTGGTAGACAAAGTGTGTCCTAAGAAACCATGGGAAGACTCTACATTTTTTAATTTGATGTTAAATTGAGTGAATGTGTATTCACATGATTCCAGCCAGTACAAACCAAGCACTTTTTGACATTTGTTTTCCTTGCATCTGAGATTGTAAACTGTAGTAGATAGTGCCAACTTTTTTTTTTGATCTTCAGTATTGTTGTTGTGATTTATTTAATTTGTATCCCTGTTTTGGGCAGCACGGTGTCAAAGTGGTTAGCACTTCTGCCTTACAGCACTAGGGTCATGAGTTCAATTCCCGATCATGTCCTTATCTGTAAGGAGTTTGTATGTTCTCCCCGTGTTTGCGTGGGTTTCCTCCGGGTGCTCTGGTTTCCTCCCACACTCCAAAAGCATGCTGGTAACAAATTGACCTTAGTCTGTGTTTGTGTGTTTGGCAATTTAGACTGTAAGCCCCAATGGGGCAGGGACTGATGTGAGTGAGTTCTTTGTACAATGCTACGGCATTAGTGGCGCTATATAGATTAAATTATGTTTTCAAAGTGTGCATGTATATATCCTATCTCTATCAAGGATATTTCAGCTTATTGAAACAAGTGACTGCTGTTTTAAACAAACGAATGCCCACCTTTGGACATTCTCACATGACTGCTATACGGTGGAATCTCCGTTCTCCCTTATTTGTAGTTATATACAAGCACAATAAAATAATTGATTCTTTGGCATATCGATTTTATTTTTTTCTTTGTTTTAGAGGCATCTCATTCACTGCTCTGTCAGCAGACAAACTAAGGGTATATTGACAATAAAGATAACGTAGAAGAAAGAATCAGTGGGGTCTGACCAAAAAACTGGCCACTCGAGCATTGTTTCTGGGCGAACATTGTGACTACCTAGCGATAAGACCAGTGATATGTTTTAGCACACATGGGAAAAGAACAAATATTTAATGTCACTTTATCACACACCCTCTTCTATATATTTTTACAAAATGCCGATCTAATGGCTTTTTTATGTAAATGATTGTGAGTTGATTTGTGTCAAGGTCTAAAGTATTCTCTTGCAATCGCAACTTTACCTCTAAAATCTTAGTTCTGATAAGCTTCTAAAACACATACATATGAATTTATACCATTTTGCTATCTCTATAGAACATGTGTTACCTGGGACACTGGGAAACCAGTCATGTTGGTTCTGGCTTTAAACTGTCCTAGAGTGATGTAAGATAGAGGTGCACCACCCTTCTAACATTATTTTGGGTATATTATATTATTTAGATTGTTAGTGTGTTTAAATGTGTGGGTGTGTTTTTTTTTTTTTTTGTTTTTTTTTATGTGTGTATGTACTTTCTCCAAACGTGCCTTTACTTGATCTTTAAGGATGATTGCCTCCAGTGTGAGGTACATAACAATATTACATAAAGCCTCAAACAATGTAATGGAGGAATAAAATTACAGTAGACTTTATTTTTTACAGAATATTTTAAAAAAAGTGTTCTTTTCAGTTGGCGAATACTTTATGACGGGTGGGCAAACCTGTCCTCAAGGGCCATATCCAGTTCATGTTTTTAGGATTTCTGTCTGTAGAAACAGGTGGGATAATTACTGACCCAGCCAAATAGATTAACTCAGCTGTACATGATTAAAGAAATCCTAAAAACATGAACTGGATATGGCCAGAAAGCTTTCTGAACACTTTTTTTAAAAAAAAAAAACAAACAAACTCCAAGCAACGCAAAGTTGTGCCATCCTCTTTTTTTTTTTTTTTTTTGTGGTGTCCCACCACCATCCATGGACAGCATTTTTATATATATATATTTTTATTTTATTTTTTTTAATTTGAAAAGGCATTTGACCCGCAAAGACAATTTGAACAGAAATGCGTCCCCCAAATCATCTTTGAGTTAGAGGCTAATGATTGTTACGAGTGAGCATTTCTACTATAAAGGCAACGTGAATCTCTTGTAATGAAGACTGTAAGGATTTAGCTACACTGAAAACAGAAAATGTGATAAATGTTATTATTCCTAGTGAATATATATCTCTATCTATCTTGGTTATAATTAAGAAAATTGTGTTTAAAAAACCCAAAACAAAAATGTATACCGTAAAATAATTCTAAATGATCTACATTTTATAACTAAGCTTCATTGTTCTTTATAAAAGACTATATTGAACCTTTCTTGCTGTTGAAGAGCTGGGTGTTATAGAATCCCACACATCCAAGAGGATTTTGTCTTACTAAACGAAGTATCAGAAAGAATAAATACAGAACAAATAAATTATTCTTGGTATCCAGTGTTTGCAAGTAGCAGGCAGAGAATTTCATGTGTTTACCCCCACTAAATTTAATGGTGTTTTCCACCCAAATTTTTAATTTTAAGAATGAGCACACGTACAACCACCTGACAAAACCATGAAGGTCTTGAACCAGAAACCAGGCGGCTCTGGAGAAACGAACACCTGCCATTCAATGCGTAATGCAGTGGATCCCAAATTTTTTCAGTTTAAAGCACCCTTAGGGTTTCCATAACTTTTTCCCAGAACACCCATAAGCCAAAATAATTACCAAGTAGTCCCTCGCCTTGCTTACCACTAACCCTGGAAGCTGCACCCCTGTGAGATCTCGGCGGCACCCCAGGGAGCCGCAGCTCACAGTTTAGGAACCACTAGTGTAACGTGTAGCAGATAGAATGGCTTCTCTGGCTCATCCAATAAACTGCATTAGCACATTGCAATCAACAAATTGTAATCATTAAAGATCTCTGGGGGATCAACACTGATATTGTTAATGAGACCTCTGTTTTTCTAGTAATTGAAGGGAGTGGAGTTCAGTCATAAAGTAGACTTTATTTTTTTTATTACTTTTGTGGACATCTTTTCATGGCACACAAGTAGTGTTTGTTCTGTTAATGTTAAAGTGGCCTGTTTATTTTCTGTTACATAATGGACACTGACAAAAACAGCAGGGACATTTGTTTATGCACAATGCAATTTGCTTTTTCGTTTTCTACTTTCTCTATAATCTTATAGGTGCAACAGAAACATGTTGCTGTCGGTCACATTTTTAAGTTGAATAATCTGCCCCTTTTTTACAGTATACTTTTTCATATCCTGTTCGTAATGACACAATGGCAAAGCACATTTTCTATTTTGTTTGTGTGTTTTTTTTACTTTATGCTATGGTTTTGTTATTTGTGATTTACGTTCCTGTAAAGAGTCATGTTTTACTTTTAGTTTAACACTAGAAAAACCTTGTTAAATTGTAGGTGGTCTCAATGACTCCCCCTTGTACTTCTTGGACAATGCTTGTCTATTTAGTCGCATTTACTTTTAAGTGAAAAGAAGGGGGTCATTGGAGTGTCTTCATCGACCCCCTTTTTTATATAACCATTCAAAATCTCTCGTATCACTTTATTTGTGTGTGAACACACATTAGGTTCTGGAGAGCAGAGTAGCAGTTTCAGTCCTTTGGAAGTTGGTGAACTGTAAATTGTAAATGTTACCCATAGAACCTTGGGATTGATGTCTCTTGTAAAGCTGGTGGGCACACTGAACGTTGAAAATCTAGTTTAACAGGTTTCACTTTGTTACTGTTTCAGTAGCCACATTCTTTTCACTGACTAGCAGTATTGTCTCTGTAAACTGCACATACCTTTTTTATGATTTTTGTATATGTGCTTGTTTCACAAATGGTTTGTGCACACTATGATTATATATCTCTGACCAGTACCTCCAACGATTAAGCTGTAATTCTCCATTTACCTACCACATGTTTAAAACCGAGGTCGGGTAGGTGAAAAGTTCCCTCTGGGTAATGGTAATAGTGCGCAGGGCACGTTACTTTCGAATGTGCCTCAAAGGGTCTGCATTTCTAATGCCACTTTAATACACAGTTCACAGTTTAAATGTGGGGACATAAAGACTGAAGTAAAAACTGGAACAATATGTAAAGTGTAATTCACCTAGAAAGGCGTCAAGAACCTTTTCAGACGTTTTAAGTGACATTAAGCCATGTTTAACTGTATTCTAAAAGCAAAATATTTGACAGAGTGAATCCAGAAATACGATGTGCTTTAGTAATACTGTGAGTAAATAATAGAAATGTATACTTTTGAAAGGCAGTTCTATTCACAGTGCTAAATGTTAAGTCATATATTATTGTATGCAGCTATTCAGAGAAGGCTGTACATTAATAGTTGAGGGTTGTTTTTTTTTAATGTTTGACTCCTAGAGTATATGTATAAAAGAGGTTGCTGATTGAGCTGTTTAAACCACCCCCCCCCCCCCCAAATGTGTTTCAAGTGATTAAAGTAGTCCCTTCTGTAGATGCAGCCATTTTGTGGGAGACACAAATATTCATGAGGTGGTATCACTAGCTCCTAATACATTTTTGCTAGGCACGATCTTGCACAGCCCATTTTAATTTTATTGCCAGAGAAATAAGTGAAGATATTTATCAAGGCAGAATACAGATTTCAAATTGGATGCAGATTTGTAAATGAGGGATATTATATGAATTGTTGCTTGAATACGTTGTCATTGTGACAAGGTTTAAAATAATCCAAATGTTTCAGTTGTACAGTGAACCTTATCAGGAAGGTAGATTTGATTCCTAACCTGGTGACCTTTGTCAAGTCCAGTGGTTCTTTTATTGCACAGCAAGTAAAAGCTACTTTCACAAATTAATTTTTTTCTTTACAGGTCCTTTCACAGACGTCGTTACAACAAACCTGAAACTCTCAAATCCCACAGAAAAAAACATTTGTTTCAAAGTGAAGACCACGGCGCCTCGTAGGTACTGCGTTAGACCTAATAGCGGGGTCATTGAGGCCGGCTCCTTCATCAATGTGTCTGGTTAGTATAGGCAGATTATAATATTTTTCATTCCTACTATTTGTAAAAAAAAGTCTTCAAAACGTATGGCAATAATGAAAACTGTTAAGCAATGGGTTACAGCTCCTCTTCAGTTACATGTTTAAAGGGGTTTCAGAGATGTAACCAAATATATAAACTACCTGAAAATCTCAATGTAATTTTGAATTCCTCGACTACTCATGTCCTTTGCATGCATGAAATCAGAAAGGTATTTGTGCACCCGAATTTTGCAGAATATGTCCCAGTATCGTGATCAATGCTAACATTGCATATGGAGAGCATAATCTGGAAAACTTTGAGGGTTTGTTTTTGTTTTTTTTAATGGTGAGCTGCAGGAGTAATTGTTTGCAAATGTTTAATACTATATTAGTTGTATCACTGAATATATTGAATTTGCTGACTGAACTCTTGTGCCTGCAGCAAATCTCTGGTCATGAATGGCGTTAATATTAGAAATTTTATTTGTCTCTTCACCTTGATTGGTTTGTTTCTAACAAGCAAATCTGACAATCGCATCAGATGAACAAAATTTTAAATGGTCTATTTATTCAGTGTTCAAAATATTTGACAAGAATCGGGTAATCTTCTGACACACAAAACAATATATTTTTATCCGCAGTGGAGAATTACACCATATAATTATCTATTATAATGTTAATTCCGCCCAAAATTAAAAATGTTGTTTTGCCCAGAATTAGGTGAGATACATTAAACCGGAAAATGTCCTTTGATCTGGTGGGGTCCACGATACCTCTGACATTCCTGATCAGGAGAAAGGATCTCCTAGGTCGGACAGCTAGAGGGAGTGAGAGACCCGCCAGATCAGTGGAACGGAGGTGAGATTTATCCTTTTTCTAGTGTAGTGTATATAATGGAGAAATATATCATAAATTATAGCACTTTTTCCTATGTGCTAGTTTTCATAAATTTCAAAGAATCCTCTAATTTTAATTAATTGAAAACTTTCATTTGGTCAGTCATATTTTTAGCATTCTTCATTCTCACATGGACACATTTATAAATCCTGGTGCACACTTACCTCACAACAGTCCCTACTGCAACATTGTGACAAATTAGTCACCACATCCAGCTTGTCTTCTGGGTCCTGGGTCTGTTACTTCTCTGCTTACTGTAGCTATATAACAGACACACATTTCTCAATATGATCTAAGAGCAAGTCCACATTGCCATTACATTAACGTTTTTTACCACCAGTGAAAATGCAAACATACGTTTTTATCAGCATTTGGATCTCCTTCCATTGTAATCTGCAAATGGGAGAAGACCCTGTAGATACATTTTATGTGCTATAATTATGTTGCTGCATTATGTGTGATCGTGTAGGTGAGCCAGGTAGTTCCAGAATCCATTGCTAAGGTGGTAGATCTGTATGCTGTGTATCGGTAAGACATCACAATACCTATTCATTGTTTCTGGTTAAATTGATTTTCATTTTATACTTGGTGATTATAGGTTACAACAGACCGCTCTACCTGTGATTAGTTAGCAAGTTGTAATTACCCAGAACCCCTGGCTGCAGTACAATCTTTGATTTCTATATAATTAAGGGATCAGATCACTACTCAGCAACTCTGGCTGTTTTGAAAGCGATCTATACCTGTGATAATACAGTGAGTGAGACTGTTACTAAGAATCCCTGTCTGCAGTGAAAAATGTATCTGGGGATCAGACTCTGGTACTTGTATACCTCTTATTAGTAGTCCTGATTTCATGGGAATGTAATCGGACTTGCTGGCAAATTTTAGCTGGGGGAGACCTGGCTCTGCAGGCTATGGGCAACATTTTAAAGGCAAGAAAAATGCAGGTAGCCCAGTATGGGACTGGCCTGGGAGGCAAATATCCCTGACTATGTACCATTTTTGGGTGTTTAAAATGGCTTGGTTTTGTAGGAAAGGGGCGTTTAATGGGCAGATTAGTGTGTGGTTTGGACGGATCAGCAGTGTAGCCTAATTTTGTCCAGACTTTCCAATTAATTGTAGGATATGTAATCATACATTTTTCTGCTTTAGAGGCATATCATACTCAAATTTAATGAATGGCTGCGTTGTAAAGGTTTGAGTCTTTCAAGACCTATACTAATGATGGCTTTTGCCATTCACCAACAAATATTAATTTATGCATGAATAAGGACTTGTACTGTGAATTAAAACATGAGGTGACACTATGTAGTTGTCAGAATCATGCAGAATAAGAACAAATTATAGCAACTGATTTCTGTATACAGACTAGGAGAAATGGTACTGTGCAGATGTCATACATAATATATACACATTATATTTTATGCAGTAACTGTAATAAACAAAATAACTTATGAAACTGATTTACAGTGAGTTTTTCAGGGCTTAATGTGTTTTAACCCAAGTTTTAGATTTTCTTTTTGACTGACTGACAACCCAAATCCAGTACAGGACCTAATGACAAACCAGAGCAGCCCAAAAAAATTGGGGGCCTTTCAGGTTTACTATACTGTCAGTGAAACAGGCCTGGTCTCCACAGTTGCAAGTAAAATAACGCATCGGCAGCTTAGATTGTGGGGTTTTGTTTTTGTTTGTTTAAAAAAAAATAAAAAAAAATGCTAGCTACTAATGGTTAATATCTCATTTACTTACCTTTTGGGGTCCTCCTGGCACTTTTTGGTGATTGCTGCTATTTTGCCCATGTAACAGCTGATCAGGACTTGAATTTTTCTTCGTTTCTGGAACTCCCTCCGTCTGAAAATGTGGCAGTATGCTTGAACAGGCAGAGAAGCTTTGCTGTTTGCCCAAATACTATCATGGCGCTAGCTGGAAGCATTGCTACCATGGGTATTCTACTATGCCCCTTTATAAGAGGGCATCAAGTGTGTGGTTTAGTTATAAAAGCTAGGAACACAAGTACATTAGGTGATGTCATTTTCTTAATTTGTTTGTAGAAAATATGACAGAAAAATAGAATTTGAAATAGAACTATAAATGTTCAAGCCCAATTAGGCAGAAGAGAGGAAGAATCTTTTCCTGAGACTCCTATGAAATGTCAAGGCAAATGTACTTTACCCTAGGTCAGATTAAGTTCTGGAAAGTGAAAATAAACACATTAAAATGTAAGTGTGCTTGGAGTATATAAATATATATGTACTAGTTTCAGAAACCATTTTTGACATAAAGATGGTCACTCACAGAGGGTGTCCTGCAAAGCTTGAATAAGAGTGGTAATTGTCAGTAGCCTCACCATCAGCTTAAAAAAATAATTGTGATTGACAACATCATTGTATGACTGGTCTTGTTTCTAAAATGTACAATGTTAACAGTATGATTGAGTATATGGACAACTTTTTTGTTTTATTTAAAAACGGTAAAATTTTACTTCACCCAGTTAACAAATAGGGTTTATAAATGGCAAATGCCTTTGTGTAACAGACAGCTAGTAGCAATTGTGACACATGCATTTTTTTAGTGTGGTCATAACTTGGATGAACTCTCACCTAACCCCTTTGTTACATGTGACAAACCAGAGTTTCCTGTATTTGGGGAAGAGCTTCTTCCTATAATGTGAATTTCAGCTGTATTTGGCAACAATAGCATGTTATAATAAATATATGTTCTTTCGCCTAGAAAACTCGCACAACGGATTTCTACATCAGAAGCATGCTGGTAAACAGCTCCTGCACCATGCCATAGCTTAATAAATTATTTGGTGTTACACAAATGTAATTAACTTTTAAGTGGCTGTTTCAAATAGGAGCCACTTATTCGTTCTTATTAGCCTCTTGATTGATATAAAGTGAGATCTGACTGCTGTGCTCATTGCTACCACACATAAGGGCAGGTTCAGTTGTAAAAAAAAATCAGCACGAGGTGCCTCTGGAACGGCCGTGAGATGCCTCATGCGTGATGTTTTTTTGTTTCTTTTGGGTTTTCTTTTTTTGTTTTGTTTTTTAACAGGAATCTCCCTCATGTTGCGTGCAAAAATAAGTGTTAATTTTCACCACAGTAAGGGTTAAAAAAAAATGTTTGTCTTCATCCCCTCACTGGTAGATAAATTTGCCCTTTTAATCACATGCATATCTGCTCATTAGTGATACGCTTCTTTCTGAAAGCATTTCACTTAGATTGTCCTGCTTATATTTTAACTTCAGTAAATGTGTTTTTTGATATTTACAAATGAAATGTAAACTAACTTATTTTACTATTTCAAACCTGAACAAGCTTGTGAAATGTTGTATGGTTTATTTAGGCCTGATGTCCACTGGCATTAAATTACATGCATTTACGAACATTTTTAATTCTAGTGCAACATGTATAAACTGGTCCAACAGTGGAATCCATTGTTTTCAATGTAAGCATACCCACTAGTTTTATCTGTGATGAGGTGTGCTCTGTCAATTTTTTTTCTGAACACTTCTGCCTCCAGATAATGCATTTAACACAAGTTAATTGCATTGAAGTCCATTGAGTAACCTTTAGTGACCTCTCAAAGTAAAATTGCATTTGGATACCCAGCCTTAGTGGTTTTGTACTATGCTGATCCTGATGTGTAAACCAATGCTGCCCTCTTAAGGTACAAACGCCTTCTTTACCCTACAGCCCTTTTCTTACTACCTGATACTATGTTTCCTGCTCCTGTTAAACAATGCATTCATTCTTATGGAGCTTTTGATGCATTCTTATTTTATTTGAAACCTTTATTTTTTTCAGTTATGCTCCAGCCATTTGACTATGATCCTAATGAGAAAAGCAAGCATAAGTTCATGGTCCAGTCCATGTTTGCTCCATCTGACATCTCTGATATGGAAGCTGTTGTGAGTATTATTCCTAAGGTTGGGTACACACTACAGAAAATTTCTCCCGAGGCAATATCGTTAATGATTTTACCAACGTCTGAAAGTCCTCATCTGCATGCCGATTCATGTGTGCACACTATACACATTTTACAAGATTTACCTTCAGATCCGTGCTATTCATCTGTCATAACCATTGGCTGAAAAGATTGTGACTCTGTAAACTCTATGGAGATCTGCCTACACTGCTGATTGTGAGTGCATGCACACTGCAGAATTTGCCCAACATTGTTCCATCGTTTACAGAGATTTTTAGTCGGTTTATAAAATCAAATCAGATGGTGCAATGTGCCTTGGTACGATAAAGCATGATCATGAGAGCTTACATACTAATGCAATATCATGACCGAATTGTCGTTTATCGTGTGATTGGCATGATAATAAGGTGAAAAACCTGTGGTGTGTACCCAGCTTAAGAGCTACACCCAATTACACATGTTTTAAAGTTCAAACAAACTGTTATCGTAATGCCTCTCAGTACAGGTGGTGTACCACAAGGGTGCAGTATCTACCCATAGATACTAATTCTGCTAGCTTATTTAATATGTCTCATGATTTATCTTCTGTGTAGATTATGCTTTGTTATACAACATTGCTACTAATTTTTTAATTTTTACTTTCTATTAATGAAAGTCTCGCCCATTTTGGCCCCACTTCAGCAATCTTGGTTAATATTTAATTTCTATATGCCTCTTACAAATAGTATAGTGCTATGTAAAATGTTGCTGTCTAAATACTACTGTCAGTCTCTCACTTTGAAACATTTCAGTGTCATAGAAAAGGTTCTGGAACATATTTCACATACTCCCCAACAATTCTCATTTAAAAATTGAGATTCACTCAGCCACAGCTTCCATCTTACCCCAGATATAGCTCGTTAATGGCCATTCCTCTTTTGCCCGTGGTAATAAAAAACAGGATTGTCCTACCCTGGGTTCTGGATTTATTGGGTGAAAAGACATCTTCTCATAATAACATGGTGGTGCACCAGTCTCTAAAGACTCCAAGCTCTGCTTTATTGACCATCATTTCTAGATTAAATGCTGAAGCTTTTATCCATGGAAAAGCTTTCAGGCTAGGAAACTGTTCACTAAATAGTTGATATCTTTAGAGTTCTAAAATAATCGTTAATAATTAGTCAGTTTCCCTACCATATACAAAGTGAGTCGTTACCCACAGCTTTCCCTAATAAACTTTTAAGGTTTGTGTGGAATGGACAGAGACTTGGTAGGCTTTAGGGCTGCCTGTTGCCCATTACTGTCTTAGGTCTTCAAAACCTATACTCTGCTGGCACCTGCAACCCCCCCCCCCTCCCCCCCCCCCCCCCCCCTCCCCCCTCCGAACTGCTGGAACTGGACTGTCGCAGACATCCTCTGGTTCTAGTATTTTGCCTGGGACCTGCTTGACTCAACTGTTGGGCACACAATCCATAAACACATAGCTCAATTTGAGCACTGCCTGGATTGGAGTTGCTGTAGAACCCTTCTGACATTTCTCCAAACAACAATAGGTTACTTGTAATAGACAGTGCACCTGGCACTAGATTACCATTACAATTGATCTTTTGCTTTGGGTGTAGGAGGAACCTGGATCAAGCCCCTTCTCAAACAAAAGTTAAAATTAAGGCTAGGTACACACTGAAGAATTTTCCATTCGAGGTGTTCTCTCAAACGGTTAAACCTACGACTGAAAGTCCGATCAGTCTGATGATTCATGCATACACACTGACACGATTTACCTTCAGATCTGTGCTCTTCTTCTGGTCCTCTAGTCTTCAGAGAATTGACTGCACAATATTCATTCATTCATTATTGGCACACTTACAAAAAACCGCCTTGTTATAGCTATACACACGTCTTAATGAATTTTGTTCGCTTCTGTGATTCTGAAACAAAACATTCTGTCTCAGAACGAACAAATTAATTATTCCTTCTACAGCACACTCTACATTTATTCACTCGCTAGCATCGGCTGAAAAGAACACAACTCTGTAAACTCTATTGAGACGGTGAACATGAGTTCATACATGCTACTTGATCGTTCGATGGTTGGTCGTAAAATATTAAAACAGTGCGACCAACCAAATGAAACGACAATCGGCACTTTGGGGCGACTTTAGATCATCGTATCGCTATTCACACTCTGGATATCTGACCAAACGGTCAGATATCGGCTGATTGAAGTTTTTTCATGCAATCAACGGGCCGGTTTGTACCTAGCCAAATTAAGAACGAATATTTCTATTTAAAAGTAAAAATCAACATCCCCCCCCCCCCCCCCACTCATTTCATCTCAATGTGGCCACTATGTCGCCTACATAACTCATCAAAATGGCGCCAACCAGCCTAAACTGACCTGATATCTCTTAACATTACACGTTATATGGTGGAAGTAAACGTATAGCTTAACGTTAATTTTAAAAAGGTTTTTTTTAAACAGCGTTTTTGTTTCTGCCCATCTAAGTTTGTGTAAAGCTTGCATGGTTGGTAACCTTATCTTCGGGAGAGAAAGCAGAGTACATTTAGGGGTAAACTTACAGGGTTATTCTTATTACCTTAAAGTAAAGAATCAAAGAAAAGTCTTTTGGTGGATTTTTTGTTCTTAAAACAACAATCTAAAACTCACCAGGATAGACGATGAAATAAAGTGAATATTGGCATATCACATAAATTGTAACTTACAATATAAAATGCCCCAGTTGTTAATGGTTTAAAAATAAGACCCTTCCATGAGAACTGGACTGTTTAGTGAAGGAGAGGTATGTTTTTAGTTATGTATTATAATTTTAAATATGATTTGTTTATTTTGAACTTTGCAGTGGAAAGAAGCTAAGCCGGAGGAACTGATGGACTCAAAACTTCGGTGTTTGTTTGAGCTACCTTCTGAGAATGAGAAGCCTGTGAGTATATTCACTTGTGATAAGGGTTTAAACCATTTATTTCTGTCACTGCTCTTACAATTAGTATGTTGGCTGTTAAAATGCACACATAGTTGAAACAGCCATTTTGTGAGCTGAGCATCCATCCCATAAAATGGCTACCTCCACATTGGATAGAAATTTGGTCCACTTTGAGGTCAAAAATTATATTTTCTTTAGTGAAGTGTCTAACAAAAAATCCTTTTGATTTGCAGCATGAAGGAGAAATTAACAAGGTCCTGTCTAGCAGTGTAACAAAGACAGAATCCACTTCCATGTTTAAATCGACAAGCTCCAGTCTGGATGACTCGGAGTATAAAAAGGTGTTAGACGATAACAAGCGGCTGCAGACTGAAATCCAGAGGCTACGGGAGGACTACAAACAGCTTAAGGTAAAAATCTTTCCAGGCGCTCAGTTTGTCAGATGTGTTCTAGTTTTCCTTCAAACTTTTAGGAGAATACATGAGGGTTCAGTAACCAGTACATGATACATAGTTACATAGTTGATGAGGTTGAAAAAAGACACCAGTCCATCAAGTTCAACCTATTTTGGATCTCCTGCGATCCTGCACTTATATTTGAAATTAATCCAGAGTAAGCAACCGCCAATCTGTTTCAATTTTGAAAATCCCCCCAGACTCAATATTGCAATCCAATTTTTACCCTATATCCACTACTATCCTTTATTTTAAATTAACGGTCGTATCCCTGGATACACCTTTCCGCTAAAAATTTGTCTAACCCTTTCTTAAACATATCTATTGAATCTGCCATCACAACCTTCCCTGGCAATGAATTCCATATCTTGACTGCCTTTAATGTAAAGAACCCCTTCCTTAGCTGGTTGTGAAATTTCCTCTCCTCTAACTTTAGGGGATGACCACGTGTCCTGTGTATAGTCCTTGGCGTAAAAAGTTCCCATGAAAGCTCTCCGTATTTGACCCCTAATGTATTTGTACATAGTAATCATATCTCCCCTTAGACGCCTCTTTTCTAAAGTAAACATGCCTAAACTGGCTAACCTTTCCTCATAGCTTAATGACTCCATACCCTTTATCAATTTTGTCGCCCTTCTCTGAACCCTTTCTAGTTCCAAATTATCTTTTTTATAGAGTGGTGCCCAGAACTGTACTGCATATTCAATATGAGGTCTTACCAACGATTTATACAGTGGCAAAATTACACTGTCTTCCCTTGCATCTATGCCCCTTTTTATGCATGCCAATACTTTGTTTGCCCTTGCAGCTGCTGCTTGACATTGAGCACTATTGCTAAGTCTACTGTCTACGAGCACTCCCAAATCCTTTTCCATTATAGATTCTCCTAAATTAATTCCATTTAATTTATAGATTGCGTTCTTGTTTTTGATCCCTGAATGCATAACCTTACATTTATCTGTGTTAAACCTCATATTCCATTTGGCCGCCCAATCCTCCAGTTTATTTAAGTCCCTCTGTAGAGAAGCTACATCTTGCTCTGATTTTATTACCTTACAGAGTTTAGTGTCATCTGCAAAAATAGAAACTTTACTCTCTAAACCATCACCAAGGTCATTAATAAATATATTAAAAAGGAGTGGTCCCAGCACGGAACCTTGAGGTACTCCATTTAAGACTTTTGACCAATTAGAAAATGTTCCATTTATCACAACTCTCTGTTCCCTATTCTCTAACCAGTTTTCGATACCATGTTGTTCTGTTGAGTTTTCCATTTTTTCAGTGAGGGACATTTCTGAAAACTTATTTGTAGCAGCCAACTAGACATTTACTTTCAGTTTCTACAGTCTCCTGCTAGAAAAAATGACAGCTCGAATCTTGTTTTTATGGGTTAAAGCTGTTTGTTTGCACAATTATTTACTTAAGAGCAAATTCCGTATTGCTTTACAATTTTGAGCGAACTCCGAAATAAAACGATACT
This sequence comes from Mixophyes fleayi, assembly GCF_038048845.1. Lineage (NCBI taxonomy): Eukaryota > Metazoa > Chordata > Amphibia > Anura > Limnodynastidae > Mixophyes > Mixophyes fleayi. The sequence goes on along the minus strand of NC_134407.1, from coordinate 153,066,086 downwards.
GGGTAATAAATACAGACGGAGGTAAGAAGGCCTGCTCGCAAGCTTACAATCTGTGGGGGTGTACAATTGTATACCAGTCATTAATCTCCCATGCGGTCTCTTATAGGGAAATACATATTTATAGGTTTAACATTTATCTAAAATAAAAGTGAAAAATCTTAGTGAGCAGATATGTGTGGGTATGTGAATTTTGCTTTACGCTATCTTCAAAATTCTTTCCTTTTGCTGTTCTGTAACATTAAACCCCAGTTTTTCCTACATTTCCAGCTTGGACTTGGCTTATTTAACTACACAATAAAAGGTCACTTTTATAGAATAAACTTTTGTACAGTAACTTTTTATGTATTTTTTTCCAACCTAGGTCAGATTGTTTTTAAAAAGAATATACTTTTATAGTAATTTTCAATTTTCTTAATGTCCTGTAAAATATGACTTTATGGAATACCAAGTGCAGAGTTGCATTTAAATACATCTGATTCATAATGTTCTGATAAAAGTGTTTAAGAAGTGCACTATATAGTTCCTCTATCAGTTATTTTTAAGAACATTTACCCATTCCTTCACTTTCTTTGACAGTGGCATTGTTTTATCGTTTTAATTATTTATTTTAAGGGTTTACTTGTATTGCAGCTCACAGAAAGTAATATGCATCTGGTGCCATTTTGAGATTTGTAATGCAGCAATAGCTGAAAACCCACTTTGCTCCTGGTAGCCTACATCAGGCTTACCCAATCATATAGACATGGCTGTATGTTCTATCGGTACAGGCCATAAAGTATCGTAGTGGGTTGTGCCTGCTCTCATTTTCTTATTCAACAGCTGAAGCGCTTAATACAGATCCTGCTTTCAACTATATCAAACTTCCCCTTCCCTTCGGCTCGTATGTCTCCAAGCTTTTCTACTAAGAATTTCATCATAGGATTATTATAGCATTGGCACACTAGGTTATGGTAAGCTCTACAAAGGTCATAGAACACACAAAAGCTATTTCCACCCCCAAACAAAGGTAATAGAAAATTAAAGGAGCCATTCTTATTTAGGAATATATATTTGGGAAATACGATTTATATGGCAGCTATGAGCCACTATTTTACCTGTATGGGTCTTTTAGAGCTTGACATGGACTTGTGCAGAGGCTAATGTCACCTTCAGTTGGTTTTACTCCTATGTGTGCTCATTGTTGCAGGATAAGATTTTCTGTTTAACATTTGAAGCATTCCCGGCAACAATGAGAATAATTACAGATCTGTAAGATAATAGGGGCAATCACTCAGGCTTACGTTCATATTGTCCATAGAGTGTTTCTTAAAGTTCTCTTAACTTTTTATTTCAGTGTGGTTGTAAATAAAAGGGGAAATATGGTTTTATATTGCATTTCTATATGATGCGTTCTGAATTTTTAAGTTGGGGAAAAACGAAGCTGTTGTCGCCCAATTGAAACGTAAAACACAGTATGCCTGTTTATGCACCCCCCCCCCCCCCCCCCAGAGTGAGATTCTTATGATGACAGTGGAAATATCAGACTGCGCTATGATTGCTCCCAGGCCAGCTTCGTTTGTACTTGCAAGCTCTCCTGCTGGGTGTTGCGGAGGAAAATAGTCCGGGAGAGTGCATAGCCCATAAACAGGAAACTAGTTTTCAAGCTTTTTGTTTTTAGCTGTGCAGAAGAATCGCTAAAACTAAGAAAGAGGTAGTAATATTATATACATATAAAAGTTTCAGGAGCTTGCCAGAACCTAAGCTATTTGACATAGTGTTTATCATGGTGAGGAAGGGAGGATAGATTTCTTGTAAGTAATCCCATTTAAAGATTTTAACCCACCTTTTTGCAGAACATGACAGGTAGCAGAAAACAATAGATTGCATTTAACTGCACAACTAGAATGTGAAGCATGTCTTGTATGGGATCTTTTTAAGAGTCTTATTAGTGTTTTATATTCTAAAGCTTGAATGTTATGTTTGGTGGCTCTTTAAGTACTGGTATACATTTCTGCCACTCCTCTTCTGTACTGCTCCGGTAACATCTGACATAATGTAAGTGAAAGCCATCTGTTGCTTGGAGGAGTACCTAATTCAGGGACCTTTCAATGGAATCACTACGCAAGGAAAGGGAGGGCAGTTAAACATTTCAGTTCATTTAGATTCATTGACATTTTTAAAAATCTTCTATAATTTCAATCATAGTGTAAAAGAAAACAAAAACTATTACTACAATTACTTACTAAACTACTATGTAAAGTAAGTAAAATATAAATAAGTAGGAAAATAATGGACTTTAAGATTTAATGCAAGTGTAGTGTTGAGCTTAAATAATATACAATATTATTTATATATAATGGATATATCCTGAATCTCTACCCCAAATGACATTGTTTATATATAAGTAAATCTTTCCGCACACTGTCTTTGCATGTGGCAATAAATATCCAATTTAGATAAAATTATAAATCTTTCCATATGCTACCAAAGGAAGTACAATTAGTCCTGGGGAAAAAAAACAACTAAAATTTGTTGCACTTTGGTGGAGTAGGCTATGAAATAAGTAATTCCAAGTGGAAGTGACTTCTAAAGAAAATGTGAAGATTTGGATGCGTTTGTGTTTATATGTGTATATATGAACAGTCCACATAAAGGTAAAACTTAATGCTTCTCATTATCTACCACTAGGCTGTGTATTTACACTGTTTCTTATATTTCAACAGGAGGAAGATGGACTGAGGATGCGAAAATTTCAAGCTTCGAGTAACCCTGTCTCTTCATCCACTAGTCTTGTAAAAGAGGAGGGCTTAAATGTCCGGTTACTTGCCCTGTTGATCTTGATCTTTATTGTTGGTGTAATCGTAGGGAAAGTGGCCTTGTAGAAGAAGCATGCTTTAAAAAGTACAAAAATCATACTGTTGATGGTTTAGCCATATCAAGAAAATTAAATTTATTCATAACAAGAGCGAAAAAAAGTACAACATTTCACAGGTCCTGCCTTTAAGTTCCTTCCCGCTCAATTATAACATTTTGCTTTTAGGATCAGTTCAATTGTACAGAATGATTCATTAGCAAGGCCATTATTGATTAAATAACAGGAAAAGTCACAAATAATTCTTTAACATCATACTGTAAAATGTCATTTTAAAGAAGAAGAAAAACAAAACACATTTTTAAACCTCTGGTTAAGTTTTCCTGGTTTACCTCTTTTAAGGAAAAAAAATTGTTAATCTTATGAACCAGGTGTTCGATGAGCTTGTCTTACACCCCTGTGAGTAGGTTCCAAGTGGGGGGGGGGGGGGGTGGGGGAGCGATAACTTTCTTTCCAGAATATATACATATAAATATATATATAAATATAGTAATCTTACTTGCTGCTCATAAAGGATTATGTCCATCTGTAAGTGTACAAATGTTCCTGGTCTCCCATTTTGTCCAGCACACTCCCGGCCTACCTGGATTTACAGTCATTTGCAGTTTTGTGGCTCAGGTAGACCAACCAAATCAGGAATGTTTGGGTAACTCTGTTGTCTAGGCTGCACATTACAGAGCCATTTTGCCATGATTATGGAAAGCCTCCTTTGTCAATATTTACTGTACAATGGCCGCTGGGTACAGTGATTGCCTGTTGTATCAGGTACTGGCTGTTGGCAGTGAACATGGGTAGCTTTACCATAGCAATGAACATGGGGTGCTTGAAAATCGTTTCTGAAAAAGGGACCAAGCAGGAGACTTGATTATATAGTATTTTATAAATGGTAGGGTGAAAACTGAGCATTTGTCCAGGACATGTGTAACCACAGTAACCCTATTCAGTCTGCCCAAAAAGCCATTGTAATCCATTAAAAGTGTTTTCCCCACTTCGCCTTCAAGTGAGCTAACTATATCTTTATATCCCATTGTTTAGGTGATATATAGCTGTTGATGTGGATAAAAACACATGAATGTGAGTGTACATAACATACATACATTTCATTATATCATTTTGGATTTCATTGTCTATCTATGGGGGTCTTCTGTGTGTTCTATTTGTTAGAAAAAAAAAAAAAGACAACATTTTGAACGGTCTTGGAGATTACATCTTAATACCTTAGGTCTCGGTGAACATCAAACATCCCCCATTCTATGTCTATGGTTGGGAGGGGGGAGGGGGAGAACAAAACAAAGTTTGGATTGGGAAGAAATTATATTAGCTGCCCCCGTTAGGTTTCCCTGCTGTAAATTAAATCTTTAAAAATCTCATAAATACTTGTCGGTTTTTGTTTTTTTTTCCCCTGAAACTTTTTTTCTGAAAGTTTAGTTTATTTAATTTGAAACTTATTGGGATTCAGCCACATTGAATGGTTCTTATTCACTTCCCAGCTGTCTGCCAAGTGCACCGTTCTCTGTATGGACAATTTGTGTTCTGGTTCTTTTGCAGCCCCTTGTTGCAGTCTTCAGTGACACAGCCTCCATTGTGCAGATCTTTCACACTGTCTCTTCTCAACATCTGTTTTCCAGCCAACATGTCTTCCAAACCATTACCTGCACTCCACATGTTGTATGGTTCCTGCAGGAAAATCTGTTTTCAAAAGGACAAAATATGCAAGAAATCTCAGATGATTGAAAAGAATTACCTGTTTACAGGGTCAGTGTAAGAAATTGCCAGGGGAACCTTATGAGAGAAGGCAAATCGATCTGTCATGAAAGACTTGATTGTAACATTCACAAATAGTTGTGTAAAAGGTTTCTGAAGTTTGTCAGCATGTGAAATATTTGAATGTTATGTACTCTTGTTTAAAGAAGTCTGTCATCTACATATCAAACCATGTCTGTCACTTGTGAATATTAACTAAGGATTTAAAATGAAGGGGCATGTCCAGCTTTGGGAACGGTCCCGCCACCAGCACCCTTGTTCTTACCAATATAATAATCGATGATGCACCATACTACCTATATGTTTGCATCTTAAAGCTGGAGTTCTCCCTTTTTTAAAATAGAAAGTATTTAAAATAACTTTTTTTTTTTTCATTTTATTTTTATTATTATTCCTCTTATAATTGTGGTGGGAGGCATTTGCCTCTTGTAATTGATGCCTGATGCCCACGAAAATGATTGATAGGGGCTGCTGGTAGAGGCTTAGATCGATTGTTCGAAGTAAAATAAGTTACTTAACAAATGACCAGTGTAACATATAGCTAGTTTTTGGTGCATTATGTAGTTGATAAATAAAAATATTGAAATTTAGAAGAATATTTCAGATATAAACAGGATAGGCACAAGAATTTCTTTGCTTGCATGACTGCTTGTCAGTAATATGATTGAAGGGCATTACAGCCAGCCTAATTGCTGTCATATATATCTTTTGTCATGGTATGGAAACCTTGACATGTATTTGTGAATGTAACACTTCATTTTCATACTAGATCAATTTGTCTTTTTATTTAAAGTTAAGCACTCTTTGAAAAGACCATTAAACTTAATATACGAGTTGGCTTATACCAAAGATCTATTAATAACATCCACAAAAACAGTATATAGGTAGTCATGGAAGCTTTCCAGAAAGATTTATTTGATGAAGTGGTCACCATGGAGGGGGATAGATTTTCCTACACCCAGCGGACGTCCTGTGAATCACATAACCAAGGATACTGTAGTCAGCCTCTGCTCAGCTTGATATGGCTGATACCTGAGAACATTAGCTTAAGCTCAACTTTAAATACAATTGGAAATATCTTGCGTTCTCTCAAGACATGTTATTAGTATCTTCTTTATGTAAGGGAACTAGTGTTTAAGTTTAATTGTCCTTTTAAATGCCCAGTATTACATAAGCTTAGGTATTATATGTTCTACGTAAACATTGTGGCCAGTGGGAGAAGTTATCCATCTGCCTCCCTGTCTACATGTGTCAAACAAGAGAGACTGCCACACACCGAGCTGTGTAAAGTACATTTCCACTTAGGCTGAAGAAGTAACAACTCTTATTTGTGTACGTTTCTCCATAGGGGAAACAATGATACTTGTTCATAGCGTGCTACAAGTGCTCTGTGTGTTTATACACTTTTATCACAAGCCGATTAGAATTGTCCTTGTCCCGAGTGGAAATATTAAAACTGAAGAAATGAAACTGTCTGTAATTGCTACTATTTGAACGCTCCCAGAGTGTGTGTGTTTGTGTGTTTTGTGTCAGCTTTTTTTTTAAGTTGGTGTACTTATTGCCTACAGAAGTGGAAGCAGCCATCTGGTGTACTAAAACGTTAGTATAAGAATACAGCTTATCAATTCATTAGGAACTGGTGACATCACTGAGACAAGTACTATAGGCTGAATGTTGGTTTGGCCCATAGAACGTCTGCCCACAATGAGGACGTGTAATTCATGTTTGACAATATCAGGCTGCAAATATCTTCACACTTTTTAGCAAGTACATTCTTTGTAGAATAATCAAATCATTAGAATTGTACATTAAAATAAAAGATGGGACCCGTGTTCTGTCAGTCTATGGTAAAGCAAGATTCTGTATCCTTTTTTTTTTTTTTTTGTAAATAAGTCTGAGGACTGTACTTGTCTTAAATCATTCTTGTTGCTGTTCTTTAACAGGACTTGAACATTTGTTGTGTTGTCTTCATAAATAAAGTCAACATTCTCAAACAGTATTTACTCCTAGAGATGAAATATCTTTCTTTGACATTGGAGTAGGTTGGAAATGTTCACATGAAATGGTCTGTATCAAACTCAAGATATTTGCCAATATTCTGAAATGCCCAACTCAATGGTAACGGTCTAATAAATTAAACATTTGAGGGGCATAAGTGCAGCTGTTACTGTTGCAATGGAGACAGACATTTTTGAGGTGCAATAAGTATGCTGCGTATCACAAACAAGTGAGACAGAGAAGGCACCAGTACACTTTAATATACAAAGTGTTTTAGTACTGTTAGCACTGCATTTAATTAGACCTGTCCTACTTTATCAAAAACATTTTTTAACAGGATTCTGATGGTGTTTAATACCCTTCCTTGTAGTCCATGGTTGATTTATTTTATTGAATGCAGAACCACCTTCCATCCTGAAGGTGTCACTGTTGCAATGCTAGGCACCACTTTGATGACATTTGATATCTGCTGATTATAAGAATCACTAGTCAACATACAGAAGAAGAATGGATTCCAAATGGAACGATAAATATCAAAACTATTTTTAATAATGAAATAGTTCAAATACATTTATAATGTACACAATATATTTTAAAATGATATTTTACCAATTGTACTGCATTAGTCTTAAATATTACATAATCATCTAATGATTCTTCACAATTACATTAGTTAAGTCCTTGGTATGCATGGTCCAGTAGCGAGTATCTGTCATCAACCTGTTATGATGGCACACAAGGAATGTCAAAGACTGTAGTTCTTTATAAGTGATGCTCTTTCCCTGCCATTGCTGACCAAAGAAATGGGAATCTCAGCAATGATTGGTTGGACAGATGCCTCAGAAAAAAAAAATGACAGCAGCTCCAAGATTTAAAAGTTCCCTACCAGCTGTGGCAGAGCATTTGACCATTATCTAATTGTTGCCAATGATCATTGAAACATTTTCAGGCTGACTGATATTAAAGTAAAAGGTGATGGGTAATATTTGTGGCCTAAATAATAAAAGGTTTGTTTTCGATAAACTTTTATAATCTTGTCAGTGAAAATGGAAGAAACTATCATGGGTTGGCAACTCTGGAATTTTAGTGTTTGGGAGATGACCACTTCAACCACCAAACACCTGGTTTTCTGCTGGTTATGTGAAATACTAAAATAAACAAAAATGGGGCTTTAGCTGCTGACACATATGGCAATATTGGGTAGCTAGGACAATGTTGTCTCTGTGAGCCCAAAGTAAACGCCAAGCATGAGTATTAATGAGCATTAAGGAGAGAGTGAACAAACGGGAGCATGTGCACTGTGTGTCTGAGAAACATGCTGTGACATGAAGCTGACAGCTTTCTGTACTCAACCTCATAATGTTAGTGTCACAGGATGTTTTTTCCTCAACAATGGTAGTATTAAAAAAAATAAAGATTAGGTTGGTAGCCAACTAATGTACCTACATTGGAACAGGCACTTGGCTCAGGTGTGTAGCAGGTTTTATTTACTATTTTGAAAATCTAGTCTAGAGCATATAGAACAGTCCTGACTAACCTGTGGCTTGCCAGGTGTTGTGAAACTACAACTCCCAGCAGATCCTGCAAGCTATTAGCTGGCTAGCTAATGACAATGCATTCTGGGGGTTGTAGTTTCACAACACCTGGAGATCCACAGGTTGGCTAGGCCTGGTATAGATGTCTTTTTGCAATACCTTGCTTTACATCAGCATTTACCTATGGCTACATTATATAGGCAGGCAGACTTTCTAACACTGGGTGAAAAAGTACTTGAGGCTGCATTATTGAGCAATGGTACACTTATTTCACACCTAAAGATTGCAAATCCTGCTATAGATAGAGCTGTCCTAGTACTGATGTTAGAAACTGAAACATCCACTTTGAATCAAGTATTAATCAAAGTGTATTAAATATCAGATGTTGGGTGATATGAACATCATGGGGGATAGTTGCCTGAACTTGTCTAAGGATTGTCCTTTATACTCCCAATTTCATATTTATTCCCCCATAAAAGAAAAGAAAAAGGAATGTGTGCAGACTAAAGACAGTAGAAAAAAAGTGGAAAATGATTTTTAAGAATAAAAGAACAAAGTACAATTTTACATCCTAAAAATATTTGTTTTAAATACAGTATGGTGTAAAAATGTATACAAGTTCCAATAAAGACATTTTTTTTATCAGCATTTGCAGATTCCTCCACTTTTATAGACTCCCCCCCCCCCCCCCCCCCCCCCTTTCCCACATATAAGAGACAAAAAAATTGTCTTTGGGGAAGTGGGACACTTGGTTATAAGCATAGACAACAGGGAATCTGTTAAAAACATGCCTGTTTAGGCCTTACCAATGTGACTGGATATAGAAGTTCATGAAGTCATAGTTTACACCACTGTCAAACTTTTAAAAATGTTATTAGAACATTGGTTTCGTTCATCAGGAGATCATTTTACTGACAGATTTTGCATTAAAAAACTTTCACAAATTAGTTTTGAAGTTGTGACTCCGATCAAGCTATAAAACTCCATTTAGAAAAAATGTTTCTACAACCCAACATTTGTGTCCAGTTGCTCATTGCAATGAAGTGGTGAATCCCCTACAGGATGAAAACACCTGCTGTATGCAGGTCACCTGTAGGTTGCTTCTTGAATTCCATCAGAGAAAGTGCAGTGTTTAGAGTTAAGCCAGTAAATGTCTGCATCCCCCCCCCCCCCCAGTGCATGGTCTGCCAGTTTAGTTCATTTAGTCTTTTGTCTCTGTGAGAACTGAGACATCTGCAGAGGAAAATATTCTCTTCTAAAAAAAAAAAATACATATATATTTTCAGCAAGTGCATTAGCTAGATAGAATACTATGTACAATATCTTTTATCAAAACAAACAAAGCAGAACCTCAACTTTTTTTTTTTCCCTTTTTTAAATCTTTTTAGTGGAATAAGAGTGCGACCCAGCTCTGACAGGGTCAGAGAGCTGCACCTGAAAAAACAGTCGAAGTGAATCAGTTCAGTCTTAAAATATGTAATACAATAAACATTAAGAGCAGAGCCCAAAAATGTGGCAGGGATAAGGGTGCAATGTTCAGTGCAAAATCCATAGAGAGACTTTGCTTGGAAGGTATGGTGAGCTCATCAGAGCACTGGATAAGGGGGGGCTGATAGGATGTTGGCCGTTTGTTGGGTGTTGACGGGCTGGAGCCGTCCGTTGGCCTCTCACCCAAGTACAGGAGATGACGTCCACTGTTGTCCTGCTCAACTTTAAAAAGTTCGTATTCAGTGTGTGGGAGGCTTATACCCAGCACATCACAGCCTCCTGTTATTGTAATGTCTTGTTCCTCCCCTACGGCCCATAATCCGGCAAAACCACAGCTGCCAGGCAGAGAGGCGTTCAACATCCGCAAAATTACCTGGTTTAATGGTTTAACCCAAACTTGGCTCACCATAAACATCAGCTCTGTGCCTCCTTTAACATGCTTGGAGTGCACAACTTTAGTGTAGTGTCCTGTAGCACGGATTGTGAAAGTTGGCTGTTTGCAGAGGGGGTCCGCATAGTGATAGTAGAATCCTTCCCATGTACGGTTGTCCCCATGGAACATCAGATAGCGGGTGAGAAAGAGCACGGCTGGGCGCACTTCACACTGGCTGCTCACCCATTTACCTCCAAGATAGCCTGGCGGCTGCGGAGTGTGAGGCAGGACTGGTGGGTGGTGTTCATCAGAGTTGTACATTATCCCACAGACATGACACGGATGGACATGGTGCTGTAAGCAAAATAGAAGACAGAATTGAAATGACAGGGTTGCACTTAATACTATCATAAATTACAAAGATCAGTCTAAACAATGCAATAGCAATTGGTGCAATCACTTTTTATTTGTGCTTGCGCTACTGAGTGGTAAAAATATATTTCATGTGTAAAACTTCCTGAGGCGTACATTTTTATTAATGCACACGTGATGGTCTCGGATAAAGTTTACCATGCCCACCTATTTGGTATCAAGCATGAACAAATTGTTTAGAAAATATTTTCTGTATATTTGTGACAAATTATCAAATCAAGTAAATGTTGTGATCAACAGGTGTGGAATATTTCAGACAGCGGACATTACATCAACATAAATATTTTTTTTGTGTGGTAACTGACAAATTGTCGCTGAAGATCTGATCACAAACCATGCCAAGTGTAGTAATTTTGTGTGTACTAAAATTAGTTGCTAACCTGATCGATGAGCAAATTAATTATTTGGCACACATTTTAAAAGAAATTGTAATCACACAAATGAGAACAATTATTTCAAACTCCAAAGAAAAAGATATATGCATCTATGTACAAATGAATGTAATAAAGTTACATATTCTACTGCCTTAAATCAGTATTTGCCATTGATGATTGGATGCTGCCATGATGTACATTATATGGACAAAAGTATTTGGCCACATCTGTTAATTATTGAATTGAGGTGTTTCAATCAGACCCATTGCCAGAGGTGTATAAAACCAAGCACCTAGCCACGCAGTCTCCATTTGCAGACATTTATGATACAAAATGGGTTGTTCTCAAGGGCTCAGTGACTTCAAGCGTGGTACTGTGATAGGATGTCACCTTTGCAATAAGACGGTTTGTGAAATTTTATCCCTGCTGGATATTCCACGGTCAACTGTAAGTGATATTATTAGAAAGTGGAAGTATTTAGGAACAGCAATGCAGCCACGAAGCAGAAGACCATGTAAGATTACAGAGCAGGGTCAACAACTGCTAAGACGCATGGTGCATAAAAGTCACCTGATTCCATAGCTGAAGAGTTCCAAACTTCCACTGGCATTAATGTAAGCAGTCTGCGGAGGGAGCTTAATGGTATGGGTTTGCATGGCCGAGCAGCTGCATGCAAGCCTCACTTCACCATTACAAATGCCAAGCGTCGGATGGAGTGGTGTAAGGCTCACCGACACTGGACTATGGATCAGTGGAAACATGTTCTGTGGAGTGACATGTTCTCTGGCAGTCAGATGGGTGAGTCTGGGTTTGGCAGATGACGGGAGAATGTTACCTGCCTGACTGCATTATGCCAACTGTGAAGTTTGGTGAAGGAGGGATAATGGTATGGGGCTGTTTTTCAGGGTTTGGGCTAGGGCCCTTATCTTCAGTGAAGGGCAAACTTAATGCTTCAGCGTACCAAGTCATTTTGGACAATTTGGGGAAGGCCCTTTTCTATTCCAACATGACTGTTCCCCAGTGCCCAAGACAACAAAGACATGGTTTGGTGTGGAAGAACTTGACTGGCCTGCACAGAGCCCTGACCTCAACCCCATCGAACACCTTTGGGATGAACTAGAACGAACATTGCGAGCAAGGTCCTCTCATACAACATCAGTGCCTGATCTCATAAATGCTCTACAGAATGAGCGCAAATTCCCACAGAAACACTCCAACATCTTGTGGAAAGCCTTCCAAGAAGAGTGGAAGGTGTTATCGCCTGAAAAGGGGGGCGGTGACCCAACCCATATTAAAGTATATGTATTTGAATACAATGTCTTTAGTCCCTGGTGTAATGGTCAAGCGTCTGAATACTTTTGTCCATATAGTGTATCTGAAACTGGAATTTATAGTGTTTTATCTTATACCATGTTTCAGTGATGCTAGTAACCCCTAGTTAATTCATAGGTATTATTCTCAAGAATATTGAATCTGCCTACAAAATGGCTGCTTACACTTTGTAGGCAATGAGTTGACTATAAGGAAGAGTATTGTACACAATTGTTTCCTGAAATTATCAGCAGTATGTTACTACTCTATGAGAAAGAAACAATGGGACCAATTCAATTGGCTGTAAGGTTTACTTTGCACAAATACCACAATTACTGACTGGGACCAGCACATACATATACATTACAAAACAATAAACTTTTTAAGCTAAAAAAAATGTTTTCATTTTCGGCTCCAGGCCTGTAAACCCCTCAATCTGGTACTGAAGTTATTTGTCCTATGTGTTGTAGTTTGAAAGTAGACAACATGGGGCTGTTCAGCTGTTGTGGAACTACAAATCCCAGCATGCTCTGCCAGCCTTTTGTTAGGACATGTAGTTCCACAGCAGCTAGAGTGCTGCAGGTTATCTAAGCCTGGTGTATGTGATACTCACCAGGGCACTCTGCAGTGGCTGCTGATAACCCTTTGGCCGGTAATGGCTTCTCTCTGAACTCTCTGTATGGATGTCTCCCAGAAACAGCTTCTCCACAAGTCCTCCCCTCTGCTGAGAGTTATATTGTTTTTCCAGTCTTACCAGGCTTAACTCATGCATGGTGAAGTTGATGGCAGCAGTACAGTCTCTGTCTGCCTTGTCACTGAGAAGCTCATATACTCTTCCTGGTGCCCAAATCCTGCCAGTGGATGCAAAACCGGCACAGGTCCTGTTCATCTGTCCTCTAATGTTACTCATGGCCTCCTGGTTGTAGAACACAATTCCAACTTTGTGCAAGTGATAATCCGCCTCCGTAGCTCCTCTTATTATCCAGGACGCTCGACGTAAGCGCAGTTTTCCCTTAATCACAAGAGAGTAGGAAGGCTGATGGCACTGGTGGTCCATGTAGTAAAACTGGAGAGCTTTAAACAAACGATTGGGGTAGAACATGTAGGATCTGGTAAGAAATTCTGGTCCAGATCGGACTTCGCATCTACAGGTGGTAGATATAAAAAGTTTATATTTTTTTGTTATTTTCCACATTTTTATTATTTGCAGCAACCTTATACTAAACTTCTTCCCAAATTTATTTTCTGGATGCAAACAGAAATGCAGAAAGACTATTATATTTTCAAACTCACTTGCTACATGTCAATTGAGACATCTAACACACATGTAAATAGGTTATAAACAACTTTAATAGATTTCTATTTTTACCACTAAAGCAGAGTAACAATTAACCATAACCTGCAAGTCATGTTACAATCAGGACATAGGAATTTATAAAACAGCTAAAATCGTTTTAACTTCCCTTTTGGTATAAATATACCTAGCAGTACTACTGCTAAAACAAATTGCTCATCTTACTGGATGATGTGACCACTGGCTATGTGTGGGCAGGCAAGTGGGGGACCCAAGAACTGTCACTGGTGGATGATATAGTTAGGCAAGTGGTGCTTAGAAGTAACTGCAAAGCAGATCTATACCAGCAATGGCTGTCTATTGAAAGAAACAGCAAACTCTGTACTGATTCTTCCAATCCCAGCACATTAACATCTTGTCACGGTATTGCAAGGTACATCTGCTAAGATTTGGAGCAGCAGGGCTGAGAGTGCTCCTTATTGGGAATAATTCATGAATTACCCTTTTCTAGGGTTGGCCCAGAATACCACTCAGGAGTCTGGGAGAAGACTGTCAAGACTCCCGATGAACTTCTGATTACATATCCACCCTGTTAGATCGCACATGGCCCATTATTGTCTGTAATAGAATACTGTATACCACAGCTGCTCAAGCTTGGTACCGTCAGAGCTACCAACAGTTCATGTTTTAGGATTTCTTTAGTCATGCACAGGTCAGTTAATCTGTGTTTATGGATCAATAATTACCCAACCTATTTCTACAGACAGAAATCCTGAAAACATGACCTGTTGGCAGCTCTTGAGGACTGAGTTTGAGCACCTCTGCTGTGTATTGCAGAGTAAGACAGTAAAATGAATTCACTGATTTGTCTGGGTGAATATGCAGTCTAAAGTACATTGGTGTCATAACATGGGCCAAGAACACCATGGGGTATATTTACTAAACTGTGGGTTTGAAAAAGTGGAGATGTTGCCTATAGCAACCAAACAGATGCTAGCTGTCACTTTGTACAATGTACTAAATAAATGATAGCTAGAATATGATATATCCCATGTGTGCATTACAGAAAGTGAGGATTAATGCAGTCAGTTATGTGGCTGACCAGGATCAGAGACTGAGGCAAGTGAGAGAAGGTGCTAAAAATGGAGAAAAAAAAGCACAAAAACAACAAACACACATGGGTCAAATAAAACTAACCAATTAGGCTGGTGGCCTATGCCATGTTTTGGGGGCAGAGGACATAAAGTAAATGGGGACCCGCATAAGCAATAAGGCATGAGCAGGGCCGGACTGGCCACCTGGCACTTCTGGCAAATGCCAGAAGGGCCGATAGCTAGATGGGCCGGCCGACACTTCTTGGATTCCTGCACCTCTGATGTGCGACGGACGAGGGCTCCTCTGCTCCCTCCCCCTTATCTTGTGCACTGTGCCCTGCAATGTGGACACAGTTTTTACAGTTTTTTTCTGACTAGCGAGAGGATCGCGGGGAGGGGAGGTGCGCAGATTTCCGCACGGAGTCGCGGGAGTGCCGTGATGTCCGCTGGGGTATGTGGATTTTTTGCACAGGGGTCGCGTGGGGTGCCGCGATTCTCGCGCGGGGAGGGGGCAGGGGGGGGGAGCGGGTGCTGGAAGAGGGTGAGAACCATGGAGGAAGGGGGTGCTGAAAGAGGGTGAGAGCCAGGGGGGAAGGAAAAGGGTGAGAACCATGGAGGAAGGGGTTGCTGGAAGAGGGTGAGAACCATGGAGGAAGGGTTGCTGGAAGAGGATGAGAGCCAGGGGGGAAGGAAGAGGGTGAGAACCATGTAGGAAGAGGGTGCTGGGAGAGAGTGAGAGCCAGAGGGGAAGGAAGAGGGTGAGAACCATGGAGGAAGGGGGTGCTGGAAGAGGGATGAGAGCCAGGGAGGAAGCTGGTACTGGAAGAGGGGTGAGAGCCAGGAGGGAAGGGGGTGCTGGAATAGGGGTGAGAGAGCCAGGGGGGAAATGGGTGCTGGAAGAGGGGTGAGAGAGACAGGGGGGAGGTGGTGCTGGAAGAGGTGTGAGAACCAGGGGGGAAGGGAGTGTTGGAAGAGGGGTGAGAGCCAGGGGGGAAGGAAAAGGGTGAGAACCATGGAGGAAGGGGTTGCTGGAAGAGGGTGAGAACCATGGAAGAAGGGGATGCTGGAAGAGGGTGAAAGCCAGGGGGGAAGGAAGAGGGTGAGAACCATGTAGGAAGAGGGTGCTGGGAGAGAGTGAGAGCCAGAGGGGAAGGAAGAGGGTGAGAACCATGGAGGAAGGGGGTGCTGGAAGAGGGATGAGAGCCAGGGAGGAAGGGGGTACTGGAAGAGGGGTGAGAGCCAGGAGGGAAGGGGGTGCTGGAATAGGGGTGAGAGAGCCAGGGGGGAAATGGGTGCTGGAAGAGGGGTGAGAGAGAGACAGGGGGGAGGTGGTGCTGGAAGAGGTGTGAGAACCAGGGGGGAAGGGAGTGTTGGAAGAGGGGTGAGAGCCAGGAGGGAAGAGGGTGTTGGAGGAGGTGTGAGAGCCAGGGGGGAAGTGGGTGCTGGAAGAGGGGTGAGAGAGAGCCAGGGGGGAAGGTGGTGCTGGAAGAGGTGTGAGAGCCAGGGGGGAAGGGAGTGTTGGAAGAGGGGTGAGAGCCAGGAGGGAAGGCGGTGCTGGAAGAGGGGTGAGAGAGCCAGGGTGGAAGGGGGTGCAGGGAGTAAAGTGATAGGGACAAAGGAGAAGATGGTGCAGGGGCATAGGTAAAAGAAAGTGTAAAAGGAGAGACATCTTAAGAATGGGAATGTCAGGCAAGCAGCCATCATAAAACACAAGTAGTAATGAAGAATGGGAATGCACAGAGGGGACAAGTGTTAAAAGAAAATAAAAAATGAAGCCTTCATACTCCATTCACTTATATTTTCCATACCCCCACTTCTAAATTTCCACTTTGACCACTGCCCTCGGTCCCTGCTTCCGACTGGTTGTGTGAGCTGACAGCTGCAGATCCCTCATTGCCCAGCGTGCCCAGTAGGAATACAGAACACAGGATGCCATAATCAGGTAAGTTCATATATTTTCTCATGTGCAATGTGTTTTTAACCATCCTTTGTTGAACTGGGGGCACTACTGTGTATCCAATGATGTTTAAAACACTTATGTATTGTTCATTATTGCGCTGTAATTTTCTTGCATATTTATCTGTACAGAGACTTTTAATTAAGAGGAAAAAACACTGCTTGTCATAAATTTTATCTGTGATTGTGTCAATATATCTATTTTTGTTTGCATTGTAAATGGTGTATTAAGCTGCTCCTGGGACTCACACTCTAGTATCTGATATGCTGTACCAATTTTTATTTGTGAATGAGTTTTTTCGTCTGGGCACTACTGTATGGCATAATGTTATTTGGGGGCACTACTGTATGGCATAATGTTATTTGGGGGCACTATTGTGGCATAATACTGTATGGTATATGATTTGTGGGCACTACTGCATGGCCAAATATGAATTGAGGGTAATATTATGTGGCATAATATGACCTGGGGGCACTACAGTGTGGCATAATATGAACTGGAGGCACTACGGTGTGGCATCATATGAACTTCTGCCAAAGGCAATTCTCTCATTGTTGAATATGACGGGGGCCCAAAGAAGTTGCTGTACTGGGTCCCAAAATTCCTCTTGTCAGCCCTGCCTGTGAGTCAATGGGGTAGATGTCTCCAGGTAAATAATCTAAATGTTTCCTATCTAATGAAACTAATGGATCACATCCAATTATCTCTCACCCACCTCCTCTATCCCCCTTAATTAATATACTGCGTTATTTAAAATGAATAGAAAGGACGCATAACCAGTTACTGTAGCATAAAAAAATATTTTTCTCTGACATTTTTCTGTAGTTGGAAATACTTTTAATGCGGCCACGTGGGTTCAAATGATCATTCAATAGTTATGTTTTTTCTGATATATTTGTTAGAGTTTTATTTCATGTGGAATGATTCATGAAAATTCTGCCATTACTATTTAATTGAGGGAAAAGGATACCTGTTACCTATATGTGTGTGTAAGTATTCTGTTGTTGCTATTTTGTGGGAGATTTGAAAAAAGCAAAACATTTGTTTCCTACAGTGGCGCCTGTATAATTGGTGGTATTGCTGTAGTATGGGGTGGTGTGGTGGTGGCAATGTTGTAGTGTGTTTGGGGCTTAGTATTGCTAATAAGTATGATAGTGTATTGCTGTAATGTGAGGATGATGTCGGTTGCTGTAATGTGGGGGGGTGATGCTGGTTGCTGGAATCTGGGGGTGATGCTGGTTGCTGTAATGTGTGTGTGTGTGGGGGGGGGGGGGGGGGGTTGATGCCAGCTGCTGTAATGTGGGGGTGATGCTGGTTGCTGTAATGTGGGTGGGGGAGGGGGGGTGATGCCGGTTGCTGTAATGTGGGGGTGATGCTGGTTGCTGTAATGTGGGTGGGGGATGGGGGTGATGCCGGTTGCTGTAATGTGGGGTGATGCTGGTTGCTGTAATGTGGGTGGGGGAGGGGGGTGATGCCGGTTGCTGTAATGTGGGTGGGGGAGGGGGGTGATGCCGGTTGCTGTAATGTGGGGGTGATGCTGGTTGCTGGAATGGGGGTGATGCTGGATACTGTAATGTGATGGATGATGCTCATTGCTGTAATGTGGGGGTGATGCGGGTTGCTGTAATGTGGGTGGGTATCGATGTAGTAGGAGTGTGTGTGGGGGGTTATTTATTGATGTAATATGGGTGCTAACAATGTAATGTTGAGGGTCATTAGAGGAAATAAATACCCCCCCCCGCACACACACACACACACACTCATACTACATCATGTTGTACTGCACCAGCAACGCACACTGCGCCAGCATCAGTGTGCAACAATATAGTGCATGGAGCCCACAAGAGGTGGGCCTGTGTGCTTTAAATGCCAGGGCTGATTTTTAGTCCCAGTCCGGCCCTGGGCATGAGGGAGCAGACCATAGATTGGATGAGTGCAGACAATGGGGTAGGCAATGAAATAAGGGGGAAGTCAAGAAACATGAGGCCAGGTGACCCAGATATAAGATAGGAATAGACTTACTGGTAAACGAGATAAGGGGAAACAAATAAAGGGGAAAAGACATGGTTGAGAAATAGTGGAACAGGGCATAATAATTCCTTTTTTTTTTGTTTTTTAAACTTTATTTTTTGGGAGGGGAGAAGGGGACATTGTAGAGAAAAGATACAGATTGCAGAAAAGAAGGAAAGGGCGGGAGAAATGGGTGGGATGGATCTAGTCTTGTTTTCCTCATTTTTGCAGCTGTTATACCCCTTAAGGAGAGCGCTAGTTTAGCCATTTCTGGGAGAAATGCGTGTACATGAGGCGATGAGAGAGGGGAGGCAAAGTGGCAGGACAGACAAAAGGGGTGTGGCAGTGGGCAAAAGAGACATTGAGGAGACAAAGGGATCGAATATAAGTCATGGGCAGTGGCGGATCCAGGGGGGGGGGATCGGGGCTTGCTGCCGACGGCTGCACACTGTGCAGGTCCGTTCAGCAGTGACAGTGTGCTGCCCGGCTGCTCTGCACATACTGTGCAGCCGCCGGCAGCGTTAGAAATCAGAAAGGGGGCGGGGCCTAAATAGCCCCCCTAAAATAGCCCGGGGTAAAATAAATGTCTAGATCCGCCCCTGGTCATGGGAGACAGGGACACAGGCCAGGGTGCAAAGCAGATGAGACACAATAAGCGAGAAGTGTATGAGGAATGGGTGTAGTGGAGACTATTAGAGGTAGACTTGAGACAAAAGGCAGAGTAAGACACAGAGGTAGACAGTGAAGAAATTCATGATATAAGAGAAGGCAGAGAGAGTAATCAGCAGCTCAATGGTCTTCCAGTGGCAGTACAAGGAGTGGGGGCACACTAGGGGCTGTATTTTATAATTTGGGCGTGGTAGTTCACATAATATCTCATTTACACCAAATAGAACGTGCATTGTTTGTTTTCTTTTTATGCTTTGATTTAAACACCAAACAATTTACTGAATTAGACAGAGTGAACAAATGCAAAGTACTACAATGGAAATAGGGAACAAACATTGACCAGACCTCAGTTGTAATAAATGTCATCACTCCCTGAACACCTAATGGCACAAAAATCTGACCAGGTTATATTCAGTGTGGTATTTGGGACACATACAATAAGCAGACACAGTGAACCACATTTATGAAGCTTATTGGATGGACAATGTATAATGACTTGGCTTTGCACAGTGTGTCTTGTTGGAAATCCCAGCACAAATCTGATGAGGCACAATCTGCAAAAGTGTAAATGTCACATCTAAGAGCAACCTCCTATTTAGAACCATCTCTTCCAGTGCAAAGAAAATTTTCTACTTTTTTTCTCTTTTTTGCTAATAAAATATCAATTTAGCCTCATTTATGTCATGTCAGTGAGGGAACATTGGGACTGTTGTTATCATTATTTGTAGCAAAAATATATCCGCACTTAGCAAGGAACATCCCTTTACTCCTCCCATCAATGCAAACATCTTTTCCCCCATAAATCCTCGGCAAACCTATGCACTTTGATGGAAATCTTGGAACCAAATTATTGTGCAAAGTGAGGCGCACAGCATTACCAAAGAGTAGTTTGTGGTGTCTCTCGGCTGTCTTACAGTTAGTTAATGAGGCTCAGTGCTTTATTCATGGTGATCTGTTGATAAATATTATGAGCTCTGCTTCAGCTGCATATATAAAACCATAACTACATGCCATTTGGTATGTTTGTAGAAAAAAATATGTTTGCTCAAAAAGACTTCAATTTATCAACAGAAAACCTGGAAAAATCATGGGTACAAGTGAGTTTTTCCCATTGGTTGGAAATTCACAAAAATGTAATTAAGTAAGACACGTCAAAACTAGAAATAGATACATTTGCCACCATTTTTAAAATAGGTAGGATACTCTCACCTGGAGGTTTTGGCAGTGTAATTACCTGTCATAATAAGCCCCACTTCTGGATAGTGTGCAGGTACTATTATGTTAATCCCTACCTCCAATCAACCATGCTGTATCCTGCCAAATGCTCCAGGTCAGTAGGTCCCACCTACAACATGTGAAAAAGATGGTCTCATGGCCAATGTTACTGATATGGCAGAATATGGAAGCTGGTATGGCTTTTTCGAGAATAAGTGGACACTCTATTTCTATTAAGGCATATCTCAAAGTATACATAAGCATTCTTAATTGTTTTCCCATAATCCACTTTAATCCAACTGCCTTACAAAAAGTTAATATGTCATTATCTAATTTTGGAGTGCTTCTTTGATTTGAAAATCTATAATTTTAGGCTATGTCCTAATCGGTCCAGTACACACCCCAATCTACACTACATCTACAGCACAATCTACACCCTAATGAGATGCTCCAGTGGTAAGCACTTCTCCCTCACACAGCACTGGGGTCATGAGTTCAATTCCCGACCATGGCCTTATCTGTGTGTGCATGGGTTTCATCTGGGTGTTCTGGTTTTCTCTCACACCCCAAAAATAAACTAGTAGTTAATTTGTTAATTTGCTGCTTTGAATTGACCTTAGTCTATCAGTGTGTATATTATATATTAGGGAATTTAGACTGTAAGCTCCAATGAGGTAGTGAGTTCTCTGTACTGCGCTACGGAATTAGTGACACTATAAAAATAGATGACGATGATCCCTGGAGCGTGAAGCTCTTTTTGAGGTGAGATTTTTAAATTATATTCAAGGGGTGGGGAGTGAAAATTTAAATATCAGCTGCCAGTTTATAGTAGGCTGCAAAGGACCCTAACCCCAAATAACTTGCTCTTCAATGCTATCAGTGGTGGCAGCAATCGGGCTACTGTTTATAACTACAGTGCCACATCTTTGTCCTCCCAATGTCAACTCACTCATGATAAATTAAGATGTAATTGAGATTAGCAGTTTTCAAAAACTGAAAGTGTTGAAGTTAATTAAAGCTGCATCAACGCCTATTTGCTCCATTTTACTCACCAGCTCCTTTCCTTCCCTTAGGATGTTCTCTTGGGGACCCTCCATTTCTGTAAAATAGAACTGGAAAAACCTTTTAAGTGGGACTGTGAGCCTGAAAACTAAAAAATCTACACAATCCTTATTCTGGTTGGTCCCCCACTTTTCCTGTTGGGGCTGTGATAGAACAATGGAGCCTAGTGAAAAATGGCTGCATGAAGCAGACCCCGGATTACGAGGAGGGGAATGGGCGGGAGAGTAAAATGTAGCTATTAGGTGGTGCAGCTTTAAAGGGGGGTCCCTTTACTTTACAATGTGCATTTCCAGTAGGAGTATTTACTTCTCCAGTATTTACTTCTCCATTTTCTAAGACGGAGCTCCACAATACTGAATGTGGCATACGCCTATAGAAGTGGATGTGCAAAGCCGTTACAGGCACATTTATGGAAAAATTAAATGTGCTGCAGAGGGCACATTTATATCGTTTGTAAATGACATCCATAAGCTTTATGCAGTTCTCTTACCCTGTGGAAATCCAATGACCTTCTATGTTGGGCGGCAAGACAGCAGAAATACGGGCTCCATCCTGTAGATGGCGCAGTTGGTATTGACATTGAGGCTCCCAATTCATTTTTCCAGGACCAAGGAACTTCTCAGATGGGACTGGAACATCCCACAGTTTATCTCCATTAACCAGGGCTGCAAACAATATGTAAGCTGTGAAATGTCTTGTATCCTTAGCACCTGGCAGCTATTTGTACAATTTTAAGGTAATTACAATGATAGGTGGACATGTAATGAAATGAATTAATAGAAAATATATCATACATGTAAGTAAGCTTGTTTCCTTATTCAGAAATGAAGTAACAAAAGAGAGAAAAAACTACAACAACGAAGAAGCAGAAAGAACACTTCAAGCAATACTTGTACATACTACAAGGATGACTTATACATGCCTACACGGATAAAAAAACAGTTTGATCCCATGGCGCAGCAACTTTGCCATGCTAGCGGTCTGGTATAATGGACATTACATGACAATAGTAAAACAAAAATGAGACATATTTTGAAAATAACCTTAAATAAAAGACTTCCCAAAACCTTTGTCTAACATTTTATTATATATAGAAACAAAATCCTTATTTCTTGAATTGTGTGACTCCAAATGGGATCCCCCCACAAAATCCTTCTCGTCAGCTAGTCAAAAGCTGCTAGCACGGATGTATGTGAAAATGGACACAACGTGTCTAACATATATTAAAAGGTAGACACAATGTGTCTCTTACTCAGTCTTCACGTGTCTCCACATACATCCGCTATAGACTTTTTCCATACTTTTTCTCCTTTCTACATTTTTACATATGAGCTCCAACGACACAAATTTTTCCAGATCATTATATATTGGTACCCATTAATAGATACATTATTATATATATATATTTTCTAATATATTTGTTTATTCTAACATGATACCTATATAACTCTTGTTTGGCATCTGTGGAATTTTGGTGTACTGGCCAGACACCTTTCTTTCACTATTGTATCATATGTTACATACGTTTTTATTGTAAAACAGCATTGCTACTACTTTTATCACTTTTATCATGTGTATAAATACAAATAAAACATAAGTATTCATCATCTGCCATCTATTAGTTACAGTATACTGCTGGATATTTGTTATGGCAATCTGTTCCCAATTTGGGGATATATTTACTAAATGGCGGGTTTGAAAAAGTGGAGATGTTGCCTATAGCAACCAATCAGATTCTAGCTGTCATTT